>NC_056726.1:630465351-630689407 GCF_019279795.1 Protopterus annectens | reverse complement strand
AATATTCAACTAGTCTGTGGAAGCTTTTGTAAACAGATAATAAATATAAACAATCAAATCCAAGCACCAGCATACAGATCAAACACAAAATGCTGTGCTATAATTAGTATTTGTTTAAAGGGATTTATTATCTGAGTTTAACAAATTGTCAATTATTCAGACAGACCGTTAAGCCTTTTTCGCTCTTTCTCTCTCTCTCTCTCTGTGTACTAGAGGCAGAGCCTTCCACTGTGACCCATTAGCCTTTCAAGCAATGAAACATCCAAACCTCCTTGACTTCACATTTGATAAGCTGCATGGCTCATGTGATAAGTATATAGTGTTATAGTGTACCTTTGCAAAACAAATAGTTACTCAAGTATCTGGCTATAGGACCTAAACTTTTATCAGTAAATAGATAAGACATGCTTCCGTGACATGTTCCCTACCTCCAGAATAAACTTCGAGTACATTTCAAGCAAAGTAGCACCCTCGCCATCTTCAAGGTAAACCTAGATAATTGGATGGGTAGCCTCAAAGTCTCCCCCTTGCCCGTTTTGCACTCTCCCCCTTGTAGCTGGAAGGAACTTTTGAATATGGTTTATTGTCCTTGTAATAATGGTCTGTAGACTGACTGCCTGATTTTTATCTCTTAACCTATGAACGAGAGTCAGAATGAAATCAAGAAATAAAGCACAGTGCCACTCGCAAAGAATATTATGGCTATAATTTTGATTTTTAATTATTTTGTTAAGTTGGTAATCCCACTTGATGCAAGCCTCTTTTCAAAAGTGCCACAGGAGCACTGTCTGAATAAGTTACTTGCTCAAAGTCACAGAGCTAGCAAATGGAGGATTACAGAATCAAACCCTTGACTACAGATTGAAGAACCATACCAGTTCATAGCCCTAATCATCTAGACTAACATACCAGGTAAGTAATACACGGGAAATTAAGAATGTAAAATCGTTGAGAACAGTTAAAAAACTTTTATTAGAAGGAATGGGAGGTTGGCATAATGGTTAAGGTGTGCACGTTACAAATAGGTTCATAGGTTCATAGGTTCATACTAGGCTATCTGCCCGAGGGCATTTACAAGCCTAGCCCATAGTTTTGTGGCTTACGCCACCCCTTTAGTGTGGGGAACTATACTCATTATTTTGCTGTGCCTCTGTCGAGCAGTGACACCGAGGTAATCCCTGGGGTATATCTGCGATCTCCCATCCATTGGTCAAGATTTCTCTTGAACAAGGCCAGCGAGGTGCTCTGCCTCACATATACCGGGATTTTGTTCCACAGCATAGGGAGTCTCTGGGTGATGAATCTATCCCTCCAGCACGCCCTATTAATAGCCGTGTCGAGGTTTAAGTCTCCCGCCCTTGTGGCTCTGATGGATCTAGATTTTTGAGGTGAAGCATATTCATCAAATCTGGGTTTGACATGGCCTTGTATGTCAGGCAAAGGTCACCTCTGAGCAAGCGGTGCGACTGAGTAGAGCTGGAGTTCTTTCAGTCGGGCAGCATAGGACAGATTTTTGAGACCCTTTATCCTTTTGGTGAGGAACTTTGTGGCCTCTCCAGCTGCTGCAAGTGTCGGGTCAGATACATTCCGAATGGGGCATTGTACTCAATCATTGGTCTGATGAGTGATGAGTATAGGGAGACTATGACCTCCCTTGATCTAGATGTGAATCCCTTCATGATAAGGTGGGCAATGTAGAAGGTCTTCCTAACTACTTTAGCTACATGGGTGTCGAATGACAGGCTACTGTCAACCTGGGTCCCCAGGTCCCTGATAACTTCTTCTGTGCTCAGTGGATTGCCACCTATATGGTAGCTAGGGGTAACCTTGTTTTTCCCGAAGGGTATGACTATGCATTTTTTGGCATTTAACTTTAGGCCATGGCTCTGGCACCAGTTATCCATTTCTGTGAGACCCTTCTGAAGGATATCTGTGTCAGATGTGTTTTCGACTATGGCTCCCAGTTTGCAGTCATCTGCAAACTTTGTCAGCCATAACCCTCCTGTGTTTGCTTGTACTTTGGAAAAGTAGATGCCAAACAAGAGTGGGCCCAGGACTGAGCCCTGTGGGACACCACTTGTGACAGGCTTTGAGTCTGACATGGCGCCAGCAACTCTGACCCTGTGGGTTCTGTCACTCAGCCAGTTTGCAACCCATCTTGTGATGTATGGGTTAACAGTTAAGCTGATGAGTTTTTCAATGATACCCGAGTGGGGTATTGTATCGAAGGCCTTCGCCAGATCGAGGTAGGCTGTATGGACTGCCTTTCCCTCATCAATGGCTTTGGTGACTGTTTCAAAAAGTCAACCAAGTTTAAAAGGCATGATCTGCCTTTGACAAAGCCAAACTGGGTTTGATCCAAAGTCTGCAAATTCCCTATGTCTTTATTTATGAGGTCCATTATGATCCTCTCCATGGCTTTGCAGATAAGGCTTGTCAAGCTAATGGGCGGTAATTTCCAGGGTCGGTGGAGGCACCGCCTTTGTGAAGTGGGACCACAGTTGCAGTGCGCCACTCCTGGGCAGTGATCCAGAGGTGAGACTATGATTAAACAGCTGTCCTAGCTGTGGGTTTAGTTCCTCGTTGAGTTCATGGAGCACACAGCCGGGACACCATCAGGTCCCATGGATGCTGTGTTTTTGCTTTGGAGAGAGCAGTTCTCACTTGGGCTAGAGATGTTTGGGGGCTGCAATTGTTTGGTATAGATATCTCTCCTTTGGGGAGGGAGTTTGCACTGAACCTGTCAGCCAGTATGTTGGCAATGTCTGTAGGATCAGTGATCTTCACATCATTTTGAACTAGTTCTGAGCATATCTGGGAGTTTCCTCCCAGGTTTCTAACATAGCTAAAGAAGGCCTTATGATTGTCTTTTGAGTCTTTAGCTATTTTTCTCTCAAAATTTGCTTTGGATGATTTTATGAGAGCTCTTAGTTTTTTACTTATAGTGATTAAAGGTGTCTTACCTTTTAAGGATTTTACTCTATCTTGTAGTAGCTTCCTCCTTTTGTTGTAGAGTTTGTTTATGGCTGGGGTCCACCAGACTGGACGCTTGCCTTTGGTACAAAGAGTCTTTGTTTTGCTTGGGATTGCCTTATCCATGCAGTCCTGCAGGTGCTGGTAGAAGGCATTTGTAAGTGATTCAGCTGCTTGAGTACTGTTTTCCCGCTCGGGGCCTTAAAGGAGACCACACTATTCTTTAGAAGTGTGAAGTCGGCTTTCGAGAAGTTCTTCACTGTGGTCTTTTTTATTTCAGGTGGGGGTGGGATGAGGACCTCCAGCAAGATTAGTTTGTGATCTGATTTCACCAGTGAGGGGTATACTTCCGGTGTTGAACATTGTGCTCCCATGTTCGTGATGATGAGATCAAGTATGTTATCTCCTCTTGTGGGGATGGTGACTAGTTGTTCCATGGCATTTGAGTTTATGAATTCCAGGAACTTTTGGGCTAGGGTGTTTGGGCTTGAGTAGTGTTCCCAGTCTATATTAGGGTAATTGAAGTCACCTAGTATGATGGTGTTTGGTGATACATTTATCCCCTCTAGTGTTTTCAGGAAGGCCATGTGAGGTTCCTGAGTTTGTGAGGGTGGCCTGTAACATGCTACAATACAAGGTGCAAGGTTTGATTCTCATGTGGGGTAATTGGCTAGGCTTAAAAGGGCCCATAAATGCTCTTAGCTTAGTACTAATCTATGAACCTATGATTCAGTTCACTGATACGTTATCAGACATTTAAGGTTATATTACATTTTGCCTGAATCTGAAAGCAAAAACACAACAAGGCTTCCAGGAAATTGTTTCATGCCTGTCTGTAGATTTTACTCTTCTACTCATGTGATTTTAATGATGTTACTACACTGCAATGCACAGCTTTGAATAAAATGCAGCATTTAATCATGTACATTTGTACCAGATTTACTTCCTTGCTTACTTAAATTCGCCATACATAAATGTTGCAATATAACATGTGCACTACAAGATATATAACGTAAAACTTCCTAATATTATATTTAGTCATTTTGCTTTTGCTAAAATTATCAATACTTTATTCAATAAATACATATGTCTGAAAAAATTCCCTGCATTCAAACTACAACTTACCTTGCACAGTATCAAAAAAATAAACTCTCCAGTACAGAGCAACAGAATTGGTCAAGTCATAATTTACATGTGCATGCAGCAATTTAGTAAATACTTATATTATTTAATAATCTGTACAAGAGATACACAAAACCTAAATTAACTAATCACAAACACAGCAGAATTTATACGTGCTAAGAAAAGTGACTAAATCACATTCCTGACAAATACATATAGGAGAAACAGAATAAAACAGAAAAAGGGAGGCCTAAATAAATATATATGTAATTAAGGAGAGGCCTAAATAAATATATATGTAATTAAGGAGAGGCCTAAATAAATATATATGTAATTAAGGAGAAGCAACAACAGGCAGGAGATGCATAAGAGAAGGAGTAACACTATTTAGGGTAAGGAAAGAGGCAGTGCATTAACGGAAAGAAATAAAGAGAGAGCAAAAGGGCCTGATGGGGTTCTGATCCATGAAGTGCAGGGTGGGAGGAGAAGTTTCAAGACACCACATTAAGATGCAGAAAGGAGGGGAAATAAGACATGACTTCAGTCTCATGAGTGGTAATCAGATTAGTTCCAATCTGTCAGCACAGGGAGCAAATAAGTCGACTCTAGCTGTAAAATGAATACTGTCTCCACATTTCTGAAGAGGTACAAAGATTGTTATGTCAAGTACTTTCTACTCTACAAAAAATACTATTTTCACCAACAAAGCAAGGCAGCAAACAAACTATCTCAAAGAGTGTTACACAACAGGCAGTATCCTTCCTAGAAGAACACATGACTACGCATAGTTGTGTATCTAGTTTCCCTGCCTTATGAGAAAACCTATACTTTCTATACTAGGTCAAGCAGGCTATCGTTTCTGTCTTGTGACCAATCAGTGCAAGCACGGTATAAAATGAAAACTGCAACATTGCTGAGAATAAACAGTGACAGCTATTTTCATTGTCCAAATGCTTCTCAGAACTAGAGTGAAAATGTAACATAAATATTTAATTTGCGCTCCCTTCAACAAAATTCCAGAAGTTACATTCCAAATGCTTATTTTTATGCCTGTACCTAGTCAACCATTTCTAACTTGTCACATATACTAAAAAGGGAAACCTTTTGTCTCAAGGACTCTGCTAAAATCTTATTCCATAAGGAGAAGGACCACAATTTAATAGCTGAAGTTTCCAGTACTTCCTAGAATAATCCATTAACATTGTTACCATGGAATTTCACTGTCAACTCAAAAACAACAGGATGGCCATTTGGCTATCGATACAGAGCTTACTGCATTATATTACTGCCTTAATAGTATCTTTTTTCTTGTCTATAAAATTAATTTACTCCTGTATACTGTAAACCAGACACTCAATGGATCCACACACACACACACACACACACACACACACACATATATATATATATATATATATATATATATATATATATACTCTCGCAATTAACCAGCAGTCAAGCCACCGGCACTCTCAAGCAGTTAGCAAAAAAAAAAATTAAATCAAAGAAATACAGTACAATTTTCAATTGTTGCACTTTCTGCCCCCCTCCCCCCCACAGAAACATAACTTACGCTTTTAGAATTTTAAAAAGGAAGATAAGAATACATTTTCTCTGTCCCCAACCTGAGAACAAGTCAAACCAAACAAATAGTATTGGGCATAATATTAGTCAGGCCTATTTTTAATAGTAACTCTCAAGTAACCAGAGACTATAGTTATCTGGCATCTACCAATCCCCATGGGTGCTGGTTAACTGAGAGGTGTACACACACATCATATATATATATATATATATATATATATATATATATATATATATATTTGGGTCTACTTTGAAACATCTAAAACCTATAACATCCAACTTCACAACTTTGAGACCAGAACATCCAAATCCCAAAACATCTAAAACCCATAACATCAAATTTCACACCATCCAACACTACAAATCACAAGAAAAGAACATCCCCTCCACATATAACGACACCAAACCACCAAACACACCCCTTACTACATTTCGGCGGGGGGGCAAGCCCCCCTGCACCCCTATAAATTAAATATACCAACTCCAAGATCACACTACAGTGGGCAAAAGTTAATTTCCTAACCCCACTGTATCAAGCCCCCCTGCTGCAAATATACACTTTTCTTCTCTCTAAGAATGATACTATTTAGTATCTTAGCTGTGTGTAAAATGATATCCACACATATAGCATTACTCACCCTATTACTATTAACCACTATATACCACTACACCTCCTATCTTTATAAACAAATAATTTACTACCCCTCACCTACTTTTGTTCATTCTATTACTCACCCTCCAGTAATCATTAATATTATTATATCAGCACACATTTACAACACAAACTCTTTAGATCTCTTCAGCTTTAAATATGCCCAAACACATAAAACACAGCACCTACTATGTAAAATACATAAATTATCTTCTAAATCCCTCCAACATTTATTTCTCAAACTAATACAACTCAAACTAAGTGGCGACATTCATCCCAATCGTGGCCCTGTTACTATAAACCAAATACCTCACTCAACACCTAACACTCCCATCTCCCACAACCTATCCAATAACTTTTCTTCTAGCCTTCTCATTTTAAATATGAACTTTAGATGTATCCTAAATAAAATCCATGATTTACATGCAACCCTCACATTATACTCTCCTAATTTAGTTATACTAACCGAGACTTGGCTTAAACCTCAGGTACAAGACACAGAAATCCTCCCACCAAGATACAACATTCTTAAATGTGACAGACTACTTAAGCATGGAGGTGGAGTTGCCATAATGTACAGATTTTTTTTAAGTAAATCAGTTACATTATAAACCCCCAGTAACCTCCAATCAAGAAATAGCCATGCATCTGCAACTTAACCCCCCAAAACACATTACAGTGATTGCCATCTATTTCCCACCAGGTGATAACCAGTCAGGGATTGAGAATTTCCTTTACTGGACAGCCTCTATTTTCACTCAGGAGACTGTCATTATGGGAGATTTCAATTTTGATTGGAACACCTGTTCAGCAGTAAACCCATCCAACTTCATTAATTTGTATGGATTTTCCCAAATGCTATCCTCACCAACAAGAATAGACAAAAAAACTGGAAAACAAACCTTACTTGACTGGATACTAACAAATAAACCTAATCTCTGCAATAAATCTGGCTGTGTCCCAGACTGTCTAAGTGATCATTGTCCCACCTACCTTATACTGCAAAGAACCAATACCCCCCAAAAAAACACCAACTTCAAACACATTAGACAAAAAAGAAATTTCTGTCCAGACCTCTTTAACTCCCTTCCATAAAAATATGACTGGACTTCACTTAAACAACTTCTCCTAGACACTGCTTTAGAATTCTTTAATCAGACATTTCTCAACATACTAAATTCATTGATTCTATAGCAACACAATTCAACACACACTTTATAGACTCTGTACTAGCACTAATGAGAAATGATAATTCCACCTCACTAACAATTTCCCCAATATCCCTAATAAACTTTAACATTTTTAAACTCAAACCTTTCAACACAAAAACCATCAGACAACTTCTCACTAAACTAAAACCCACATCCCTTGCTGCTGACCAACTCCTCATCGAATATCTCAAAATTTCATGAAATAGTATAGCATATCTCATCATCATTCTAATTAATCATTTTATCCTTGAACAATATGTCCCCAAACTATGGAACACCCCTTATATAATCCCACTACACAAATGTAGTCCCTCAACTGACCTCTCCAATTATAGACCAGTTGCTATACTTTCCCCATAGCTAAAATCATTGAAGAATGCTTAAACAAACAACTCCTACAATACTTACTAAACAGCAGCTTCCTTTCTAAGACATACCTTTTCCCCCTACTTCCCATCAACGTAGGTGTCCCACAAGGGTCAATCCTTAGACCGTTACTATTCTGTATATTCACTAACAAACTGTACTCTTCTACAAATAATGCCACAGTTATCCAATATGCAGATGATACCCCCCTCATATGCTCTGCCCCCTACCCGTCCCAAGCTACTTGAAACAACACAAAGTGCATTTTTAGATGTCGAGAAATATCTCATTCTTAACCCAAACAAAACAAAGCTCATCATTTTTACAGATAACTCAAATGAAAGAAGTTAACCACCATTTGCTATCTACTCCTCTGATAATACCAAAATACTACCTGTTGACCACACAAAACGTCTAGGAGTCACAATTGATAACTCACTGACATTTGATATAATCTTGGCTTTAACCATAAAAAAGGTCCACATTGAACTTGGTTTTCTCTACAGAGTCAAACCATTTCTCGCCAATTCCACCAGGCAAGCCATAGCCAGAACATACCTTCTCTCCACTCTCTTGTATGCCTTATCCATACATACAAATCTTAGAAAGTCAGAATTAACTAAACTGGATACAAAAATAGCTAGGTTTGCTGTTAATCTGCCCAGTAGAACACATCACTGTACTGCCATACGTGAGCGAAACTGGGTGGAACTTCCCCACTTACTGTGTATAAATCAACTAACTGTTGCCCACTCAGTTATATCTGAACCCACTAACTGTCTAGCCCTCCAAAACCTAGTTCAGTCATATAGTAGCAACAGGGGTCTAAGATCCTCTGATAAACTGCTACTGTAAGTCAGTAAGGCAAATAATTCTTCAGGCAAGTCACAATACTCACATAAGATATCAAATATCTGGAACACAATCCCTCAACATATTCTTAGCTCAAATAACTCTACGAAATTCAAACATCTGCTTGTGGATCATTTCAGAAACAAATAGCTTTGCTCTTGTACTTCTCCTGGGTTAAAACCTTTCTCTACCTCTTGTCTCTTATTATTATTGTCCAACTATAATTCTGTTCCAATACACTCAATCTACCCAGACTCATTGGGTTCCTCTTTACCTCTTACACTTACTATGTTATTTCCTTCTTAAATACCCCTTACCCATACCTCCCACACTATTTCTGTATCACTGTATAATAATGGTTACATAATTCTTTGTATCTTTCTCTTTTTCACATTTGCACTATTTTAATATTAATGTATCTTATTTAAACTTGTGTTTTATTATAATTTTTTATAACTATGTATAATTTTTTTGTACTTTTTGTCTTGTAAATTTTTGTAACTATGTTGTATTTATATTTATTTTTTTGTAAATTCTTGTTGTTTTTTTGTTTATGTACTCTGTGTGTATCTGCTCTCCCTGGGCCTCTGCTGAAAATGGGCCTTTGGCCCAGTTGGACACTCCCGGTAAACAAATGTTAAATAAATAAATAATATGTATGTCTGTGTTTGTGTGTGTATATGTATATGTATGTGTATGTATATATATATCTGTATATATATATATATATATATATATATATATATATATATATATATATAAAGAAAACCCTGCAAAAAGTCCAATAAACAATGATAATTTAAGCACAGACACTACACGAAATGAAAATTTAGAATATAATGCTCCATCTCTAATATGTACCAGGTAAGTAATAGTTAGGAAGGACAGCCTTTGCTGTATCTTAGCTGCTGCTAGGAAAGCAATTATTAAACAAAATGGAGAAAATTGCCTTATTTTCTGAAATTGTAAATATAACCAGTATTGTATATGAACATGAAATCATTGCTATTGCTTTAAGATCAAAATGATTAGCTAAGTATAAATATTGGAATACGTTGGTGTCATTAATAGGCTTACATGAAAATAATCTGTGCTAATGTGTATATTTAAATCTTCTGAAAATGTTTGTAGGAATCATTCTTAGTACATTAGTGAATTTAACGGTAATAATAGACATTCCTTGTATATAGTGATTATAATTATTGTCGATGTGATGCTCGTGCTCTGGCCCTGTAATCAAGGAGCATCAATCCTCACCACTAACACCAGTGAGGGGCGTCCACATTGGGAAGGATAGCAAATGCACACACAATAAAGTACAATTTCCCTTAAGAGCACACAGAGATCACAGTCAGCCTGGGACTGGTTTCTCCCTTTCCTCCAGATCCCCAATAAGACGCCCCACTGGCACAGATCTCAGCCAAGTAGTCAAGCCAAAACCTCCAGTGCCTCTCTGTCCAACCAGTGCTTCATGAAACCTGCCCAAGAAGCTGACGCACACACACTTTGAGATTTGGTTTCTATACAAACACACAGACACTCCTGGGGAAGGCTGGCACAGGTTCCCCAGCTATGCCCCCTCCTGCCAGGCTATAAGGTAGTAATCACTGCCACCAACTACTCTTATCAGCTACTAAAAAGGCACTTACCAAAGGATGTCCAATTATTACTGTGCAATATTATTATCCAATTAGTAAGTGTGATGAACAGCAAGGCTTATTTGGAGTGACTTTGTACAGTATCACTATATACATGCAATGTACCCCAGAGCTTAAAATATCTCTACACAAAACAGCCACAATTGAAATGTTTAAAAATATTTAATAATAAAAACACAAGACAAATCTTCTCAATTCAACACAGTGCTAGTCAAGAGTTCAGAAATCATAGGAAAATGCTTAAACTAATATGTATAATATTCTGACATAAATATAGAAAACAGCTATACTAAATCTGAGTAAATTCCTATCTAACTAAAAGTAATCACAGTTCTAAATAAACTTACATACAGCGCAAAGGCAGAGTACTGGTGAGTGATGTTCTTCAGACAAAATGCAAAATGCTCTGATTCTCTCTCTCTCTCTGAGAAAGTCTTAAAAATAAAGCATCACTTTTGACTAATTTTAGATTACATCATTCTTCTGTGGTTCCCAGGCTAACAGAAACTCAGAGTTTCAGCAGTTATTTGATCTTGCACCTGGCCAGGAATCTACAGCAGTAAAAGACATTATATATGTAAAATCTAGCAATTTACTCTGGTCTCAAAACAATAGAAGGAATACCTCAGTGCAGACATTATGTCTCTGAGCTTTGAGATCAAACGGTCATACAATGCTTGACTTATCAGCTTTCTTCCAGCAGAGTGAACTGTGGTTAAAATTTTGAAGTTCAACATTTAACACAGTTTTCTTACATTTAAGAGGATAAACCCGTGGATTATATTCATATTTACAATGACATAGAATTATCTACAAAATTCTATCTAGCTAGGCTGGCAGCCTTCACACATCTTCACAGTCGATATTTTAATTTATTACTTCTGCTATAAATGTAAAAGTAATAGATTTAAAGGCTGTGCAAAATGTTTAATATATTGCTTATACAATAGAGCTAATATTATAACTAATGTATTTTATTGTAGTCCACTTTAAATTAAAATCTTTAAATGAAAAAAAAAATGAGTATATAAAATATACATACTCACATATACACAGAGGTGCAACAATACTGGTTAATACTTGAAATATTAATTTTCTTATTTATTTATTTATTTATTTCCAGTTTGATGACCGGGGAGGTCCACTGGGCTCAGGGAGCCTGTTTTCAGTGGAGGCCTGGGGAGAAAAGCTCTGCATTACATAGTTTAGTTACATATACAGTCATAGTAAAGAAGACACAATTACAGTTTCATTTCATGCTAGAGAACAGGAATAAATTATTTGGTTACATAGTAACTTAATTGAGAGGGAGAATAAAGACTTAGAAGGAAAAGAGAGAATAAAAGGTGGGATGGGTTATTTAATATATGTATGATTATGTTATTTACAATATGTACATTTATGTTAGGTTAGCTTGTACTCAGAGTTAGTCAGGAGTTTAAGGGGTGGATTGATTATTAGGCTAGATGGGGAGAGTGCAGTTGCATTTCTTGTTAGAGGAAAGGTAGGAATATAGCTGAGTTTTAAAGTTTTCAAAGTTTTCACAAGTCCTTAGAGAGGAAGGAAGAGAATTCCATTTTTAGCTAAGGAAAAGGATAGAAGAAGCTGACCAGCTGGACGATTGGGTTTGCAGACAGCGATTAGGTTTTGATGAGTAGATCTTAGAGTTCTCTGAGGGGTGTAAGGTTGAAGGATGTTGGTTAGTGCTGGGCACTTAGTAGGGTGAAAATTAGTCTGTGGGCTGTAGTAATTTGAAGATAGTCTAGATGGTTGGAGAGTTCAAGCCAGTTTAACAAATGAAGGGCAGTACAATGATGGGAGGAGAATTTGACTTTGGTTGCAAATTTAGAAATCTTATTATAACAGACTTCCAATTTGGAGGGGAGAGAGGCAGATAAGTTTGTTAGTAGAGGAGCACCATACATTAGTGAGGGGAGTAAATAGGTAGTGGTGAGAGTTTGTCTGGTGGAAGGAGAGAGAAAGTGGATATTTCTGTATAGCATACCAAGTTTTATATGGGTTTTCTTAATGTTTTGCTGGATGTGAGTGTCGAATTTTAGGTGTTCATCAATAGTAACCCCAAGTAGTTTAGCGAAGGGAACAACCTCTATAGAAGAGTTGTTTTGGCTAATAATTTAGAATGAGTTTTTATCAAGAGGGGAAGCTTTTGAGGGAGAGAATAATAGTATTTTAGATTTGTTGGCATTTAGCGAGAGGTGGTTTTGGAGCATCCAGTTTTCAGTGGTGGAGAAAGCAGTTTGGATCACTGTTTGAAGCTCTGAGAGGTTAGAGGCGCAGCAGACTAAAGTTGAATCGTCTGCATATTGTACAATTTTGGTGTTGGGTATGGCTTTGTAGAAATCATTAATAAAGATGTTGAACAGCATTGGACCGAGTATGGATCCCTGAGGTCAGTGGGGGTAGGAAGGAAGGAAGGCTGAGGTGCCTTTCCCCCATTTCATAACTTGAGACCTGTCAGAGAGGTAGCTTGAGAACCAGGATAAGGTATTCTGGGAGAGATTAAGGTTAGAAGGATGGTTCAAGAGATTGATGTGGGAAATGGTATCGAATGCCTTGGACAGATCCAGTAGAACTGTTGATACTATTCTTCCAGAGTCACAGGCAAGATTTATTGAGTCTAAGAAGGAGAGAAGGGCAGTGATACTGTTGGGTTGGGGTGATTAGTTGGTGATTGGCTCGGAATGGCATAAGCTGAAGGTGGATGACAGTAGTATAGATATACATTTCCATGAATTCCCACCATACCAGGCTTTATGACTAGAAGTTAGCAATTCTAGTTGTGACTGCTCTTGAAATGTTTCTAACAGAGCAGAATGTTAAGAGTGAGCAAAAGGGATATTGCCATCCAAGGAAAATACTATTTTGATTAGCTTATTGTCAGCCTAATGTCTTTCAGCAAACCTGATATTAGGAGACGGAGCTCATTCAAATGGCATTCAGAGAATCCCATTTCATAGGACTTTCTTGTATCTCCTTATAGTGTCATACAATAATGTCATATGTTGTATATTGAATACCTTTTAACTGGAATAGGGGAGAACTAGAACAAAACTAGGGAATGGAGAGTTCTAGGACTTGGAAAGGCAAAAGCTGAAATGGAATAATAATGGAAGTGGGAAATAAAGATGAAAATAATTAAGTGATGGCACATTTATGGTGTACTGCTTCCTTTTGTACAGCAGTTAAGGCTTTTGCAATGGGTACCGAATGCAGTATTTTTTATTCATTTATGTAGTTAACTTAATTTTCACTTGTGAAAGATGTTGGAATTTTCCATAAGGAACTTCACTGTGTGAAATATACAGCTTAGCTCGTAAACTGAGACAATTTATTTTAGTGCTATAACTTCAGAAAGATGGCAGTCATTTTCATAATTTGTGTCACAGTTGGAAAGGTTGACTTGCGCAGAATTTTTGAAACTTGTTATAATACTGCAGGGGGAAAGCATCTATGATGGGTTGTGGTTATTATCTTCATCTGACAAGTTCCTGAAGAACTCTGATCTTAGTTTCAAATTCTTTTCAGAGGGTATGGTAGAGCACAATTACTACCTGCCTCATATCAGTGCAGGTAGTGATAAATACAGAGAGTATGATAGAGCACAGTTACTACCTGGCTCATATCAGTGCAGGTAGTGATAAGTACAGAGAGTATGACAGAGTGCAGGTAGTGATAAATACAGAGAGTATGACAGAGCACAGTTACTACCTGGCTCATATCAATGCAGGTAGTGATAAGTACAGAGAGTATGACAGAGCACAGTTACTGTCTGGCTCATATCAATACAGGTAGTGATAAGTACAGAGAGTATGACAGAGTGCAGGTAGTGATAAGTACAGAGAGTATGACAGAGCACAGTTACTTAACTGGCTCATGTCAATGCAGGTAGGGATATGTACTGAGAGTATGACAGAGCACAGTTACTAACTGGCTCATATCAGTGCAGGTAGTGATAAGTATAGAGAGTATGACAGAGCACAGTTACTACCTGGCTCATATCAGTGCAGGTAGTGATAAGTACAGAGAGTATGACAGAGCACAGTTACTACCTGGCTCATATCAGTGCAGGTAGTGATAAGTACAGAGAGTATGACAGAGCACAGTTACTAACTGGCTCATAGTGCAGGTAGTGATAAGTACAGAGAGTATGACAGAGCACAGTTACTACCTGGCTCATATCAGTGCAGGTAGTGATAAGTACAGAGAGTATGACAGAGCACAGTTACTAACTGGCTCATATCAATGCAGGTAGTGATAAGTACAGAAATTATGATAGAGCACAGTTACTACCTGGCTCATATCAGTGCAGGTAGTGATAAGTAGTTGACATCATCAAAGCCAAACTTACTGGTTTCCAAATGGATCCCTGGTTGGAAATGTGATATGAAGGGAAGGTCAAGGGATGCTAGTGCCAAGCAATGTCTTTCAGCTTCTCTTGTTAGGGGTTGCCACGTGGAACACCAGTCCACAGACTGATTGGCAGTGGAGTTTTTATGGTGTTGAGTTGCCACCAGTTCAGCACCCACCCTTCACAGAAGGCACACGCACACACACATGCACCTACTTTCGTGTCTTTAAAACTCACTCGACCTCAGGGATGACATGCAGACTCCGCACAGATGGTGCTCCAACGAGAATCAAACCGGAGAACCAGAAAAGCACAAAAGGTCACAGTGTAACTTGTTCATTGTCAACTTATGGCATCTTTGGATTCACTGACTTTATTTTTCTTTCATGCATTTTCTAAAACATTGCTTCATCAGCCTGGTTTCGGTTCTGCTTCTTCTCACCCTCTTCAACTAAAAAAAATAAGACTATAAGACCATAAACATCTGTAAACAAGTAATGTCACCTTATTGTTGCCACAATAAATGTATTTATGATATCAGCCAAGAAAATGTATGATGGAAAGGTAATGGATAAGAAGAATCTTAATTTTGTGCACCCTCCATTAAAACTATAGTGGTAGGAGGCATTAGGTTGTCACTTCTGTGTTACAGTAGCCAAAGTATAATCTCTGCTCTTGGTGGCCTTTTCAAAACATCCTTAGTCTTAAATTTTCTGCTGCCATCATAGAATCTCATGACTATGTACATAAATACCTAATAACATTGTTTATCATACTGCTTGATTAGCATTTAGGTTTTGAAGTGTCCCCTTAAACAGATGTAGGGAAATAATATTTGTGCTCATTGTATTTTTAAATGGACCTAAAAGGTAGTCTGCGCTCATTAAAATTTATGTTTTCTGCACAAAGTCAAACACAATTTGTTTGTTTCATTTTACACTTCTTTTATGAGATATGTTAATGTAACTATGCTATAAAATATGCTGGTAAGTATTTAATGCTGAATGGGTCAGTAACAGAGTACTGATGGTTTGACTTTTACAGACAGCTGTGCCATTTCCATTAATTTATTTTTGAAGAATATTTTTTAATTTAAATGTCATGTACAAAGGATTTTGTCTAAGTTTTATTGTTTTAACTAGACAATTTGATAGATACATATCCTGAATATTGTTACTGATCTGAGTTATGTCTAAGACTCCTAAGTCAACCCGATGAAAAGCTTTTGAGTTTAGGTCTTCTATGTGTGAAGTCTGTGCAGTTCTTTACAATGTAGGATGAAAGGTCAACTAAAAACAACCCAGCTGCGTCTGAAAAACTAATTATTTTTAACTCAGCAGTAGGCAAACCCTTATTTCCTATTTATAAAGAATTGATGCTATTAATATTTCAATAACATAGCATTTAATGCTGTAATTAATTTAAGCAGCATCCGTCCACAGGGTTATTCGTTTATTATGTGACTTCAAGGTACAGTGAAAAAATATTTTTTAAATGGTTTTGTTCATGGCTTTTTTGAAAAGCTGTTGCCTCTTTGTGGTCTGTTACTGAAAGATTTCAGACATATTGCCATGTAAATGATTTTGAAACTTTGGTTGAGAAAAGTTTACATTGCTTCTAGTATGTATAGAATGGTTATGCATATTCATTAACAATTTCACAGAAGTGCTTCAATTTTTTAGCCTCTTGGAGTAGAACATGCTTTTAAATGTCACTCTTTCGGGTTTTACAGTGTTTGTAAGACTGTATGCTTTCTGGTTTTAAATTTCTAACTGCACTTAGCTGTAATTGTTTTTTTCCTCTAGCACTGATATACTCTAAAACAAACTGTTAGGAAATATACTGTGCAGACTTTTCCTTCTTAGAATCTGTAGTGTGCTATATATGATGTGATATTTTGAACAATAAATGCGTGCTGTGTATTGCTTGCAGCCCCATGTTATTTGTTGTAGCTGGGGATGTTATGCAGCGGTAAAGAGCTGAACTCTCCAGTAATTATGTAGCAATCTATGTTTTTAAATGTTGCATCACAGCTCTGGTAATATGGAAAGTGACTAATTGTATAGATTTCAGGGAGAACAGCCATGGCAGAACCTTTATAAATTGTTCATGTTAGTTCAGCTGTGCAGTAGAATAACAATACATGCTTTCACAATATGCTTTAAAATATTTGACATCAGTATTATGCATTATCAGTCAGTTATTTTCCTGTCATTTTCTCATTTCCTAATATTTCTTTGTCAGTGCTGTTTGTACCATAAGGACTTAAAAATACTCTTAGAGACAGGCTATTCTAGCTATACCAAAACAGATAAACTCAAAACGAAACCAACTGAAAAAAGTCCCAAGCACGATAAGACTGGTTGCTGCGTCCAAAAACGAAAATAAATTCTTATAAGCAAGTAGCGTTTATTTTGACATAACACGGCAAAACTCCTTAAAATGAGCGCTTTCGTTTGGCTATGCCAAACATTTTCAAACACCAGTCTTATCGTGCTTGGGACTTTTTTCAGTTATTCTAGCTATACACAGTTTCTCCCTGTGTAACTGTGCTACATTCGGGCTTGTCTAGTCTATCTGAAATTAAGAGTAAGTGATGAAGTGTGCATGGTAGCACAAAGAAGGAAAATGATTTTCCAAAAGGGATGTACATAATCAAGATTTAATTAATGATACAGAGACCCGCGGGAAAACTTGGAGGAGTAAAAAAATTAACTCTTAGCAGACAGCTCGTCTCTTCTGTTTTCATCTGGGAAGTGTCATTAAGTTTATATGCTGGGTCTGCCTGCATATAAACTTAGACAAATTAAACTAAGGTGAGTGATGAATGTGAGCATATGGGGAAATGTGAGCTCTCATACGTTAAGTGTGGGCAGGGTGTACCTGGGTAAGGCAGAGTAAAACCACTGCCTCCTAGGCCTGTTAATCAACTGTCACCATTCACAGGAAATAAAGGAAGCATCAGTGGGATGCCGCTTGGATCCTGAGACCATCAGGCAGTCGAAAAACATTTTAAGAAAATAAATAACTGCAAGAACAGTATTATCCCTCATTATTGTATAAACTGATGCAGCAAAATGACACAAAGTGCTTGCAGCCATATGAAACAGACATGTTTCTGTTCAGAAGGCAGCAAATAATGTATAGACCTAATGGTAATGCTATAAGTTATTACTTTTATTTTTTACCTTTATGTTTTTTTTAGTTGAAGAATGATAAGGAGATTTGTCTTTGACTGTATAAAAATATACAGTTTTTTATGTAACAAAGATGCCACTAGATCATTATATATTTCTCAGTCTATTCTTTTTATTGTTTATTTCCTTATTGTCTTCTCAGGCTCTCTGTCAGCTTAATGTGCTATTCATAATCATTCTGCACAACTAAAACTGGGATCTCTTTGTCCTTATATACCTACTAACTGACTGGTTTAGGATCAAATGCTGTATAGGCTAGGAAGATGGGATCACAGACTCATTCCAAGATTTTGTATGTGCATAGTTCCTTATGCAGTGCAGTATACTTAGTTTTAGGTGGTATGTTGTATTAAAGCAGCTCTTGTCTGGCTTCTTGGCTTGCATTTTTGTTAGTATTAAACTAGGTATCATGAAGGCGGACTTCTTACTGGTGTTACTTCTACTGCGTTTCCTGCAACTGTGGCATTTGCTTGCTTGTATTACTTGGTGAATGTGAGTTTTGCCATACCAAGGAGGTGAAGGAGGCAAAAAAAAGGGAAAACACTGATGATCTTGTGGTTTAGGATCAGTATGCAAACATGGTATAAGACAGCAGTGTTACATACCTTTTTTGGAGACTAGCAGTTTACATTATATCATTTTTTTTAATTGTTTTACAACACAGTGTGTGGGTAATTTATGGTGCAGTTAGTCTGAATATTCCCCCACTGTGGTCCGCATTAATCTGCTGTTGTGATATGGTATTGTACAGTGGCAGAAAACTCAGGAAAATTGGGGAGCATTTCAGGCACTCGAAAAACACTGCCTCAAAGCCAGAGACTTGAGCACCTTGTAGCTCATGTAGGCTGAGGGTCACACTCAAAGCCAAATATGTCTTTGGGCAACCAGCTATGGGGGAGGGAGCAGGAGGCAGAGTTTAGGCTTAAGAAGCAGGAGGGAGATTTTAGGCTTAGAGAGCAGGAAAGGATTTTAGGGGTTAGGGAGCAGTAAGAGGGTTTTGGTTTAGGAGTGGGAAGAGAGTTTTAGGGTTAAGGAATGACTGGAGAATTTAGGTTTAGAGAGGGGAATTGGAGCTTTACTCTTAGGGATTGATTGGGGACTTAAGGGTTGGGGTGGAAGAGTGGATATTTAGGGTAAAAGAGCTAGGACTCAGGTTTTGATCTGAGTTTTAGATTTAGGAATAGTTTTTAGGTTCTGGTATAGCTCTATAGTTTTGTAAGGTTGGGTGTTCAAAGGGCTACATAGAAATGGAGCTCAGGATAGTGGGTGTTCAAGCACTTGCTTTTTCAAGCAAATAACAGTGAGCAAATATTTGGATGCTACAAGCAAATGATCACCTCTAGTAGATGTGAAAAATTGATCGGATTTAAATGTTGGTACTTACCACTAGGTTCCATAGCCTATAATATTTTGTGTAGCTCATTCCAAACTGCATCAGAATTTTAAGTAGTCCCTAAGAGAAATGGATAGTATATTTCCTTGATGCTTAACATGAAGAAGCTTTAGGAAGAGCATACATTTAAATGATTGTAGAATGGTATTTAAATGCTTACATGATGGTATTGGTGTATTTGAGAGGTTCCTATGACTGGAAGACAGTATTTACAAAACGTGAATTTTGGATTTGGTTTTCCCAGGGGCATGAGACTGGCCAGCTATTGAAGACGTCATAAGTAGGGATAGATTGGAGGCATTACTGAAATAATAAATTTAATTTATATGATTTTAAGGAAAAAGTTGCTGACAGCCAAGCCTGCTATGCTAAATCCCTTGAAGTGATGAAGAGTCAGACTTGGGTCAGAGTCTAAAATACAACAATGGTCTCTCATGTACTAAATCTAGCTCCTTTAATTGTAACCTATATGGTATACATATCATCTGCCTTATACACTTCATCACCGCATCTCCAGTCTTTTGGTTGTTTGTTTCTAGCACTGCTATTGTGGAATTCTGTATCCCATGTACAATTGAAGGTGGTCTTTGACCATCTTTAACAGGGTCAATACGTCATTTTTATTCCAGAATGCATTTCTAATTATAAGTTTTATTTATTTATTCTTTTATATTATTGTTGTAGTATTTATTGAGGGCCTTAGTCTTATGCAGTTAAATACATTTAACATTGATCTACCAAGTTTTCCTTCTCCTAAGGGCCTATATGATTTTCATTCCTATAAAAAAAGTGGCATCAACTTTACAGGGTGCACCTCATTAAGAAAGAAAGAAATGATTTCTGAGCTATATAAATTGAATGCTTACTGCTGAAGTTATTGGACTACTTAAGCTAGCATGTATGATTGCATCTTTCAGCATTGCTTGAGCATGTGATGTGATTATCAGTGTTCCATATGAGTTTATCAGTGTGTTTGAGCGTAGTTTATGGAAACGTCAATAGTTTCTGCAATCATTTTTTGATACTCCTTCCAGTTGTATTAGCATCTGCCAGAAATTCATCTCTTGGTAAACAGTCCCACTTCCTAGATAAGAATATTTTATAAACTTACAAAATACTATGCTTATCAGTACTCATTCCACGAGTCACTTTTATAAATTCTGCATTGTAAAAACTTAGCTTTTGCTTATCTTGGAAATGTGCCAGTTAAGCACTGTCATCAGGGATCTGTACTTCATCAGTACCTAAGTACTCTGCATTGTTAAAAGTTGACCTGTGCTGTATTGTCTTAAATATCCCATTTAGCTACATATTGCAGGCCACTGATTACCTGTACTGTTTAATTATATTTGAAATATACAGTTATACAGTTTTATAACCTGAAGGAAGATTACAAACAGAAAAATTGTGGGGCGGAAATATAATATGGAACTTAGGAAGTGAACGTTGTGTTGTGGCTATGTTGTGTAAAAAAAACAGTGAAAATGCTCGATGTAGCATTGGTAAGGATGGGAAGGTTAACTGTTGTGGCTGTGATCTGTAGAGAACATATTTATAGAATTATAGCATTATAAGCGTATATAACTAGGAAAGAAAGAGAGAGAATATTTTTAATAAAATATTGGATTATGTGGTGGTTAACATGAAAATTATAATTGCAAGGGACTTTAAATGGGATTTAAGGAGGGAAATGTGAAAAGAAAGGGAAAGATTTAAAAAATACAGTAAGTGATAAAATGTGGTAAATAAGCTGTGGAACAAAAGGCAACAGACTTACAAAAACTGGCACTTGGATCTGAAATTGATCATCTTCTAGTATCAGAAGGCTTGGGGGTAACCGATGGTGATGCAGTAGTGACAAGTTTTTTTTCAGATTATTTGGCAGTTTGACTGGAGGTAATGGAAGAAAGGGGGTATATTAAATAGGAAAGGGATTAAAAAGAAAAATGTGAAATTATGCGATGAAATGGGAGAGTGGAAAGTATTGCCATTATGGAAGGATTGTATAACTATGATGGACTTCTGTAAAACTGGTCTGAATGGTTGGATTGAATTTAAAAAAATATAAAAAGTTTTTCTGCAGTGGCAGAATGGTGTAAGAAAGGAAGAGAAAGTGAAGTATGGGAAAATGTGTAGAAATGTATTAGATAATTTAGAGAACAATGCAAGAAATATTATAAGAAATAAAAGAAATTGAGAAAAAATGATGGCATAACTGTTTAGACAGCAATATTATTTACAAAGGAGAAGTGAGGGGGTATCTGCATATTTGGGTAAAAGAATAAAGGTGGATATGTTAGAATAGTGAGGGAAATGAGAAATGTAAAAGAAGAGATAAAAAAAGCACGAGCAAATTATGAGTATTATAGTACAGCATGTGAAAAATATGTACGAGTAAAAGTAAGAAAAATAAGATTGAATGGAAAGTAAAAAAAATCAGAATGAGTTACAGAAGAATTTGGAAATAAATTATTATTAGTGAATTGGATGAAGTGCATAAGAAAGTAAATGTTGATTCAGTATCAGGGCCAGAAGGTATAGGATATGGAATGTACAAGAAATTAATGGATTAGCAAAGAGAGTATTTTGTAAATGTACTGAATGAATGATTGAAGAAAGGGTTTGTTTATGGAGAGTTATGTTGTGGGATATCAAAAAGTATATGGAAGAAAGAATGAAATAAAGAATTGGAGACTGTCACACTACATAACTCAGATTATAACGTTTTTATGAGAATAATACAGAGGAAAATGAAAGGAAGGATGAGGACTATTATAGAAGAAAGTATATATATATATATATATATATATATATATATATATATATAGTGTAACAAAGAAGAGATGTTAAGAATTGCTATTGGCTATGAGAGAAATTGTGGATGATATTGTAAGTAAACGGGAGGATGTGAAACTTATGGTAGGTGATATTATCAAGGCATTTGATACAGTAGGACCTAATGCTTTGTGAGATGTTCTGGAGAAGTACTGAATAGGTAATAAAATTAGGAAAGTGTATATATCAGAATATCAGACTTACACAGTGAAGAGTGTTAGTAAATGGATTGGTGAGTAAAGAAATATGTATGAAGTGTGGTGTAAGATAAGGATGTCCCGTGAGAGGAATTCTGTTTGCATTGGTAATGAATGTGATGGTGAGTGAAGTAGCTTATGAAATGAAAGATCCTAGATATAGGATACAAAAAGAGGTGGTGATACCAGTAGTTTTGACACATACAGATAATATTGTTGCCACTGTTAAGAACAAAATATGAATAAAGGAAGTGCTGATTTGTCTGAATGGCATGACAATGGGAACGTCTTTAAATAAAGATAAAAGTAAGGGTTTGGGTAATGTAGTGAAAAGTAGTCTTGTACATTTTTCAATCAATGAAGTGCCCTTACAAAGAATAACATTTGGGAAAATGGTGTAGTTATGATACAATGGGAGGATTTGATAAAAGAAATGAAACAAATAAGTCTTCTGTGGAGGATGTATAGATCAGCATTCAGGAAGAAGGTTTATCTGGTGAATTCAGTATTAATGGGAAAATAACAGATTCACTTTAGAAGCTCGAAATACTGAAATATCAAAATTCAGTATTTCAAGCCCATAAAGTGGAATCCTGAAAAGAGCGAAACCTCAGAAGCACAAAATTCAAAACCTCGAATACCTGAGGTTTTGAATTAGCGCTTCTGGTGTTTTGCTGTGGTTATGGATTCAGGTAAGTGTGTATGTGTTAAGGGTTTTGGGTAGGAGCTGTGGTGTGTGTTAGTGTGTTTTGTTGCTATGGTGTGTGTGTGTGTGTGTGAGGAGAATGTAGCTTGTGTGGTGGCTTTTGTGTGTGTTTGTATGTAGTGTGACCTCGGAGTTAGAATATTTAAGTGGGGGGGGCAGCCCCCTACATGGGCAGTGCAGGGGGGGTCTCACTTTTATGTAGTAGAGAGCTTGTGTTTATGTATGGGGAGGAAGGTGTGTTGTGTGTGGAGTAGAAGCACTAATTCAAAATCTCTAGTGTGCAAGATTTTGAATTTCGCTCTTCTGAGTTTTCATTGTTTTAAGGTTTCGACTTTATAGCTTCGAAGTACTGAATTTCGATATTTCAGTATTTTGAGGATATAAAATGAATCCGAAAATAGCACGTATATCAAATGATTTTATGATCACAGAAAAATATAAAAAGGAAATTGTACAGCTGACATTTTCTTTCATATGGGGTTCAAGATTAAACACAGTGAAAAGAGGTGTGTTATATATGAATGAAGATGAAAGGGGGTTGGGGTTACTAAATCTATTGTTTATTCTGCTTCATTAAACTTGCACAGAGTTTTAAGGTAGGTAAAGGAAGAGAAAAATTTAATAGTAAGTGTTAAAATGTAAGTACAAAAATTCTAGGAGATGATGAGAATAAGAAAAAGAGAAAAATAATATGTAAATGAAGATATTAAAAAATATCAATAAAAATACTAGCATGGAAAATAAAAAATGATGATAATGAAAAAGATAAAATGATATGGTATAATTATGTGATGAAACATTATAATTATGTAAATCCATGGGAAAATGTAGCAGAATAAGTGATTAAAACCATTAATGTAAGGAAAATAGATTGTCAGAATTTCTTATGGAGACTGGTAAGAAATAAGTTTCCTGTAAAAGGGAATATGCCATATAAAAAGAAAGTGGAAAGAGTGTTTAGGAACAGACAAAAGAACATTTTTTTAATGTAAAAGAGTGGTGAAATTCTGGAAAAAAAGTTGTGTGGAGACATTTTTTTGAGAATATTAATGACATAGTATTGATATGAATATGATTATGTATGGCTGTTGTAAGAATAAGAAGAAAGAATATGTGGGAAGGGTAGATAAGAATTTATTTAACGTAATATGAGTATTTGGAATGAAAGAGTGAATGAAATTTAGGTTAATGTGAAATTAATTTTGGCAGATATATTGTGAAAAATCAGATTATGGTTGTGGAAGAAGGAGTGTGGGTCATTTATGGAATAATAGTAATATAATGAGAATGTTATAAGAAAAATGATAAATAGTAAAAAAAAAAAAAAAAAGAAAAGGAACATGTATATATGTGCCTGCAAGCATGTACATTTTGTAAATATGTAAATAATGGATGTTAAGTTGTCTATCTCGCCTTCATTCTTGCTGGATGGGTTCGGAGCCGACCTCGGCTCCGACTCGGCCACTCTAAAAGCTCGAGAGTTGGTTCCACCGGCTCGAGGCTCCCCTTATATCCCACAATGCTAGGCGTGAGTTACCTCAGATCTCGTTTGCCGCTACAGCGATCGAGGTGTGTTTTCTACCGGCTCCAGGTTAGTGAAAGTTAGACTAGTTTAAATTCTTTAGACTTAAGCTAGCTTAGTGTATTTCTCTTTCCCCTTAGTGTAGTGGATATTATCCCTTCTACTTTTATCCAGCCCCTTTTTTTCTAAAAGAGCTTATAAGTTCTTTCCCTAGGCCTTCGGGCCCTTCCTTCCCTTCCTTAGGGTGTGTATGTGTTTGATTAGAACTTAGGAATTTTAACTTAACTTACCCTTTAGTTAAATAATTCCTTTTAGACCCCTATCAGTGTAATCTGTGTGTGTGTGTTTTCTGTGTGTGATTACACTTCGGTTCCTTGAGTATGTCCATGATACAAGGTCTCAGGCTTCAAGAAGTGTGACTCGTGCTGTCAGAAAATGTCTCTGACAGACGGTCACACTTCTTGTGTGTATTGCCTGGGACCTTTACACCTGCAGGACTCTTGTGCTGTATGCCATGGCTTCAGCCCTAGAGTCCTGCAGGAGAGAAACTCATTTTAAGGGGTTTGATTAAGCCTGAAGGTTCCCTTTCTGTGACATCGGGGAAACCTTCTAAGGCTTCCAAGACCTCGGCTCCAGCTTCAGAGTCGAGGCCTAAGGCTACGAGGCCTACTGCTTCATCGGCTCCGGCTGGAGCCGATGAGTCTTTGACTGCAGTATCTGTGGTTCCCTCGGCTCCGGCCGGAGCCGAGGCATTAGAGATTCCTGGGTCGGCTCCGATCAGACCATCGGAGCCGACATCTAGAAAGAGATCGAGGTCACCGTCCCTTGGCTCCGTTCATTCGGCTCCAGCGTCTCCCCTGCTCTCTGAACGGAGCCACAGATCTCACTCCTCCAGGTCATTGAGGCTCTCAGATCACGACCTCCAGAGGGTAGTGAGTCGACTTTTAAAGTCCAGAGAATGAAGGGTGTTGCTCTGCCAAAATCCAGCAAACGCAAAAATCCAATACTAGCAAACAAAATAACGAAGCTGGATACTGCTCAGTTTCTTGAGCAGTATCCAGCTTCGTTATTTTGTTTGCGACTTTTAAAGTCCGAAGCACTGGCCCAAATGCTCCAGAGTCTGACTCATCAGTCGATGCCTCAACTTGTTCCTATAAATATTCCTCCTCCGACTCCTTTGAGCTCGGAGCCGGGGCATCTCGGGACCGAGACTGTGGTAGCGTCGGAGCCGATACAATTGTCTTCGGCTCCGTCGGCTCCGATTTCTTCTTTGAAGAATCTCGGCGCCGGCTTCCTCGTCGGCTCCGAGGGGTGAGTGGCATCGACCCTTGTCCGACCCCCTCTCCTCTCGGTGCTTCGGCGCTGGTGAGCTCGGCTCCGACATCGCCTCGGAGCCATCTCTGTCGGTGCCGAGGGAGGTTCTCAGCTTCGAGCGGGGACCTCTGGCTCTGCCAGAGGGGTGCGCTCGAGGTCATGCGGAGTGTGTTGGAACCTTGTTCGACTCCACAGTCGGCTCGACCGCCTCCCTCTTCGGTGCCTTTGGTTATGTCGACTCACTCCCTCATCCCAGACCGCAGAGAGCCAGCTCCTCAAGAATCCCCTGTGGGGATCTCATCCTCTTCCGAGGCCTCCCCTGAATTGGCAGGGGAGCCCCCTAGGAAGAGAAAGTGTAAGAGGAAGCACATAGACTCACCTGAGTCTGTCACGTCTGACACAGATTTAGAGGATTCCGAGGGTTCCCCACGTTCCCTGTCTGAAGATATCTCTTTCGCAGACATTCTAGAGATCCTGAAACAGAGGGGAAATTGGCCAGCCCTTAACCCTTCGGAGGATGAATCTGTGTATCTTGAGGCATTTGACTCTCGCCCTTCCACCTCCTGGGTGTCCCCCCCCTTTGATCCCCTCATGCAGGTGGTTGCAAAGAAGGCCTGGACGGCTCCTGATTCAGTGGACCCTACCCCCAGGAGACCTTCCAAATTTATAACAGCACCAACTGACAAACAATTTCTCACAAAAGGTGTTTCTGTGGATGCTATGGTGGTAGCTGCTGCCACCAAGAAGGAACTAGCTGATCCTTCAGTGCCTGTTCATCCCCCTAACAAAGAATCTAGGTCTATGGACAGGTACGGGAAGCGGATGTTCTCGTCAGCAACCTTTGCCATGCGTTCACTGAACTACCTATGCCATTTTACTCGTCTTCAAAGAGACTTGATCAAAGAAGCGAGTGATATGTTGAAGGATCCTACAGCTGTGGGTTTTCAAGACAAGATGAACACTCAGCTGGCTACCCTGAACTCCATAGCTAACTCCTCCATGCGCCTCCTTTCTTATGCGGCTGATGGAGCGAGCAGGGCCGCAGGGACAGGTGTGGCCTTACGCAGGCATGCCTGGATGCGGCTATGCAATTTTGCGGACCCCTTTAAAACGTCATTCACTAATTCCCGCTTGATGGATCATCTCTTTGGTCCTCAAGTGAAAGAAACCTTGACTAGGTGCGAGACGGATGGCAAGACTCTTTCTGCCATCGGAGTCCGTTTTTCTACTCCTTCTAGGCCTTACCCCAAAGGCCAGAAAAGTGGGAAAATGTGGTTCCGCAAACAATCTCAAGGGACTTTGCCTGACGACAGAGTCGGTTCCCGCCAGAGGCAGAGGGGAACAACAATGGTAGACGTCGCCCTAGAGGCAGGGGGGTCCGCAGAACCAGGGCAATCGAGAAACCTTCTCTGATAAGCCTTTTCAGCATCCCTGAGGTGTTGCCCGACTGCCCACCTTCGGAGGCAGTCGGGGGAAGATTGTCACTGTACCCAGAAGCCTGGCTATCCCTGACTCAAGACAAGTGGGTACAGTCCATCATTTCCGAAGGCTATTCCATTCCCTTCGTTCGCATCCCAAGCCAATCAAAAAAATCCCTTCCAGATGTTCCACCCGCTCAAAGGGATCTTGCAGCTTTAGAAATTTCAAAGCTGCTTGTAAAAAGAGCAATTCAACCAGTTCCAGCAGACCAACTAGGATCCGGAATCTACTCCAGGTTCTTTTAGTTCCAAAGAAAACAGGGGACTGGAGACCAATTTTGGATCTCAGTATCTTGAACAAGTCAGTCAAGAAAACAAGATTTCGGATGGTCACGCTGCAGTCCATCCTCCCCCTATTGGGAAAGAAAAGCTGGATGTGCTCTATAGATCTTCAGGATGCGTGCTATCACATAAAAATGAGCAGACGCTCCAGAAGATTCCTCCGCTTCAGGCTGGGAACCAGTCATTTTCAATTCAGGGCCCTGCCCTTTGGTCTCACCACTGCCCCCGGTGTTTACCAAATGCATGGCAGTGGTAGCTTCTCACCTGAGACGTCAAGGATTCCAGGTGTTTCCATATTTGGACGACTGGCTCCTCACAGCTCCCACCAAGCATCTTCTTCTAATGGCCAGGGACTACACCTTTCGCATTTGTCAAAAGTTAGGCATTTCAATAAATTGCAAAAAGTCTGTTTTGTCGCCTTGTCGTACTATTACCTTCATAGGCGCAAATCTAGACACAGTCAACATGTCTGCGAGACTAACACATCAGAGAATAGCAGACATACACAAACTGGTCTCGCTCCTCTTCAGCAGCAACAGAATCAAAGCCAGGTTAGTTCTGAAAGTGTTGGGGATTATGGCGGCTGCCATACCTCTGCTTCCATTAGCCAGGTTCCACATGAGAATCCTTCAATGGATGCTCTTCACGCAATGATCATACCAGCAACTTCCGATGTCCCACACCATTATGATCATGCAAACATGCAGAAATCATCTTCTGTGGTGGATGTCTTCCCCTCAGCTCTTATTGGGAAGACCTTTTGTTCCTTGGCCTCCGGTTGGTACTTTGACAACGGACGCCTCCCTGATCGGGTGGGGGGGGCATTATCAGGGCAGAACTGTCCAGGGCACATGGCAACCAGACGAATGCCACTTGCACATAAATGTTCTAGAGATGAGAGCAGTGCTTTTAGCGTTGCAAGCCCTTCAAGACTCTCTTCCCTTGGGAACGATAGCAATCCAGACGGACAATATGTCTGTAGTGTGGTATATCAACAAACAAGGCGGAACCAGGTCCTACCCCCTGTGTCGAGAAGCACTCAGACTGTGGCAATGGGCGATTTCTTCTCAGCGGTTTCTGATAGCAACGCACATCCCCGGGAAGTCCAATCAAATTGCGGACAAGTTGAGCAGAGCTATCCTCATGCCTCACGAGTGGTCTCTGAAAGACTCTGTTGTGAAAGAAATGGGGTCAGCCTTGCTGTGATCTTTTTGCTACTCCCCAAAACAGCAAGTGCAGAGATTATTTCACCCTATTCCCGTTACCAGGCCAGCCCAGCAGAGACGCTCTAGTCCAAGTTTGGCCCCGGGGACTTCTGTATGCATTTCCTCCCTTCCCACTAATCTCTCAAGTGATACAGAAAGCTATCGCTCAGAAGGCCTCGTTGATCCTCATTGCTCCTTACTGGCCTCGACAAGTTTGGTTCCCCTTTCTACATCACTTTCTGTTGGAGCGACCTTGGCATCTGGACCTAGTTCCAGATCTTTTGATCCATCAGTCGGGTCAGTTTCATCACTCCCTTCCCTCTCTGAACCTCACTGCTTGGTTCCTCCTATTCCAACCTTAGCCAGGCTTCCTCAAATATCTCACTCTGTTCGAGATATTTTGATAGCTTCCCATAAATCTTCCACTCGAAAGATTTATTTGAGTAAGTGGAAACGTTTCGCCTATTGGGCTCAAGGAAGGGACATAGATCCTTTCACTGCTTCCATCCAAATGGTCCTTGATTTTCTAGCTGAACTCTTCCATGCAGGTTCATCTCCTTCTACTCTTAAAGTTCAATTGGCAGCTATTTCTAACTTTCATGTGGGCATTTCAGAGTCTGCCATAATGTCCCACAAGCTTTGCAAAGCCTTTTTGAAGGAGTTTTTCTACTCAGACCTCCTATAAGAAATCCTCCTCCTCCTTGGGACCTAAATTTAGTTCTTAGTTCTTTGATTCTTTCCCCTTTCGAACCTGCAGCCTCCTGTTCTTTAAAATTGCTATCATGGAAGACACTCTTTCTGGTAGCTATTACTTCAGCTAGAAGAGTTTCAGAACTTCATGCACTCAGCTGTCGACCTCCTTATCTGTTGTTCCATAAGGACAGGGTATCTTTACGAACCAACCCGTCCTTTTACCTAAGATAGCCTCGGCCTAACCTGAATCAAAGCATTGACCTCCTGTGTTTTTCCAGAATATTCTAACAGGTCTGAACAAAAATTGCATTGGCTAGATGTTCATCGTCAGTTAAGGTACTATTTGGATAGAACCAAACAATTCAGAAAATCTGACCAGCTGTTTGTCTCTTATGCAGAAGGCAGAAAGGGACTTTCAGTTTCAAAGGTATCATTATCTAGATGGCTAACATCTCTGATTTCCCTTTTTTATGAAATTAGACACCAAAAGCTGCCTAACAAACCTAAAGCCCATTCCACCAGAGCTTTGGCTACTTCTATAGCCTTCCAAGACAGACTGCCTATTGACACCATTTGTGCAGCGGCTACTTGGGCTACTCCTCACACTTTCATTTCTCATTATAAGTTGGATTTAGCTTCTAGGCATAGAGCTAACTTTGGTTCCACTGTTCTCAAGAGTCTGTTCCGTTAGGCCACCCGGGACAAGGTGCTAGGCACGCGGTCCCATCCAGCAAGAATGAAGGCGAGATAGACAACTTAACATATAGAAGTTATGTTCTTACCATAACGTTCCATGTTAGTTGTCTTCTTCTCGCCTTCTTCTTGCGTCCCACCCTCCTTCCCCCTGGCCTGGACAGACCTAGAGGAGTTTTGATTGTGACCTCTCTTTCTACCACCTCTTTACTTTAGGTATATGCTGCTGTGCATATTTTCCTGGATCAGGATGTAGGTCACCCTTCTCTTCTCCCTTGTTTATAGAGGCGGACTTTGTTTCTAGTTATTCTATTATTATTATAAGCTGGGCCTAGCTTACAAACGAGATCTGAGGTAACTCACGCCTAGCATTGTGGGATATAAGGGGAGCCTCGAGCCGGTGGAACCAACTCTCGAGCTTTTAGAGTGGCCGAGTCAGAGCCGAGGTCGGCTCCGAACCCATCCAGCAAGAAGAAGGTGAGAAGAAGACAACTAACATGGAACGTTATTGTAAGAACATAACTTCTATTTTTATGTTGTGTTAAATAAGGGCCATGGGAAATTTTACTTCCACTTGAGCTACCATCAACTCATGCATACTAGACTTCATTTTAAGGTCTCATTCAAAGGATAACACCCTCAGGAGTGCAGAATCCCATAATGCTACAGCAGTGACAGTAATCTGATCATTTTGAGTAGGAATAGTACTCACAACCTCCTGGTCTTCCAGAACCAAAGGAATGTGTGCTACATGTTGCCTTACCTAAGGTATCTTCTCGCCATACGGACTTCTGTTTTTACACTCTTTTGCTTTTTTGACTCTTTCTGTGTATCCATCCTTTACTGGTAAGTCTGTCCTGTTGTCACGGTTTGCCTTTATTCTTCTGCTTCTGTGTATGTATTCATTCATTGATCTCATCCTTTATATGCTCTGTTGTTCCCTATGTCTGAGCACATTAAGCTTATGTGTAACTTTGTTTCTTTGCCTTTCTTGCTAAATGCTGTATCTCACACCATATTCTTCATTTCCCATTCTCTCTTATGTCTTTTTAATTTTCTTTTCTTTTAATCACCTTCCCTCCCTCTCTCTTCATTTCACCATATTCCACAAGTTATTTTCTTGCTTCCTCTAGCTGTTTATCCTGCCTAAACTTTTCTGTCAGTCTGTCTTTCCAGTTTATGCCTTTTTACATCCCCTTCTTATTCTGTCTGTACCTGGATTCTCTCTATCAGCCTTCTTCACTTCTTGCTTGTAGGAAGCGTCCACCTTATGTTCATAGGTTCATAGGTAGGTACTAGGCTATCTGCCCGAAGGCATTTATAAGCCTAGCCAAAATGTGTTGGCTTTCGCCGCCCCCTTAGATAAGTTCCCTGTGCCTCTATCCAGCAGAGCCATTGAAGTGATCCCTGGGGTAAACTTTCAGTTTCCCATCCACTCGTCAAGGTTTCTCTTGAAGAGGGTTAGCGAGGAGCTCTACCTAATGTAGATTGGAATCTTGTTCCAGAGCATGGGAAGTCTCTGGGACAGGAATCTATCCCTCCAGCACGTCCTATTTATTGTTGTGGAGAGGTTTAGATCCCTGGAGCGTGTGGCTCAAGGGGATATGGTTTTCTTTAGGTGGAGCATGTCCATCAATTCTGGGTTGGACATGGCCTTGTATGTCAGGCAGAGATCACCTCTGAGTAGGCGGTATGCAACCGAGTACAGCTGGAGTTTCTTCAGTCAAGCTGCATAGGGCATCTGCTTGATGCCAGTGATCCTCTTGGTGAGGTACTTCTGTGGTCTTTCCAGTTGTTGCAGGTGTTTTGTAAGGTACATCCCCAATGGGGCATTGTACTCTATGATGGGTCTGATGAGTGATGCATAGAGGGGGCCAATGACCTCTTTCGATCTGGATGCAAACCCTTTTGTGATTAGGTGGGCCACATAGAAGGATTTTATAACCACTTTGGCAGTGTGATTATCAAAGGACAGGTTACTATCTACTTGGGTCCCTAAATCCCTTATTATCTTCCATATTTAGGGGGCTACCACCTATGTGGTAGTTTGTGGGTACTTTGTTTTTTCCAAAGGGGATGACTATGCACTTTTTGGCATTTAGCTTGAGGCCATAGTTTTGACACCAGGTATCTGTCTCAGTGAGACAATTTTGGAGGATGTCTGTGTCAGCTGGAGAGTCAATTATAGCCCCTAGTTTGCAGTCGTCTGCGAACTTGGTCAGCCATAGTCCTCCTGTGCTTGCCTGTACCTCTGAGAAGTATATGCGGAACAGGAGGGGTCCTAGGACTGAGTCCTGGGGAACGGCACTTGTAACTGGTTTAGAGTCAGACCTAGCTCCCGTAACTCTTAACATGTGGGTTCTGTCCATGAGCCAGTTGGCAACCCATCTCGTAACGTAGAGGTTTATGTATAGGCTGGTGAGTTTGTCTATAATACATGAGTGGGGAATGGTGTTGAAGGCCTTTGCGAGGTCTAGGTAGGCTGTGTGGACCACCTTTCCCTCATCTATAGCCTTGGTAACTATCTCAAAGACGTCCACCAGGTTTAGGAGGCATGAGCTGCCCTTAATAAAGCTGAACTGGATAGGGACCAGTGTTTGGAGGTTCCCAATGTCTCTGTTAATGAGATCCATGATGATGCACTCCGTAGCTGTGCAGACCAAGCTAGTCAGGCTTATAGGATGATAGTTTCCGGGGTCCGTTATGGCTCCACCTTTGTGGAGCGGAATAACCGTTGCTGTGCACCACTCTGTGGGCATGTAGCCTGTGGAGAGGCTGAGTTTAAACATTGTGTTTAGGTGAGGGGGTTAGTTCATCTTTGAGCTCATGTAGGACGCAGCCTAGGACACCGTCCAATCCCATTGATGCTGTGTTTTGGCTTTGGAGATGGCTATTTTAACCTGAGTGTCTGTGATTTCAGGGGCACTACATTCTTCTGGTATAGTTATGGGCCCTTTTGGGGGTGAGAGGGGGTGAAGTTTGCACTGAACCTGTCTACCACGATGTTGACTATATCAGTCGGTTCAGTTTATTTTGTGTCATTCTGCACTAACTCCGAGCAGATCTGAGAATTGCCACTTAGATTATTGACATAGCTAAAGAATGCCTTGTGGTTATCTTTGGAGTCCATGGCAATTTTTCTTTCGAAGCTAGCCTTGGATGATTTTATGAGGGAACATAGTTTCTTGCTGATACTGATCAGGGATGTCTTCCCTTCTTGGGATTTTACTCTTTTCTGTACTAGTTTCCTCCTTCTATTGTGTAGCTTGTTTATGGCAGGGGTCCACCAGACTGGTTTCCTTTTCTTGGAGGAGTGAGTCTTGGTTTTGTTTGGGATAGCACAAGCCATGCATTCTTGTAGGTGCCCATAGAGTGCATTAGTAAAGGATTTTGCAGCTTGGACGGCATTATCCTTTAGCATGGAGGCTTTGAAACTTCCCACCTCAGTCTTATGTAACATAAAGTTTGCTTTTGAAACGTTTTTCACAATGGTTTCTTTGACCGGGGGTGGTGGCGGAATGCGGATATCCAGAGTGATTAGTTTATGGTCAGATCTAACCAGCAAGGGGTTGACCTCCGGTGTGGAACACCTTGACCTCCGGTGTGGAACACCTTGACCTCTGGTGTGGAACACCGGTCGCCCATGTTGGTGATTACCAGGTCCAATATGTTGTCACCTCTGGTGGGGGTGTTGACCAGTTGATCCAGGGTGTTTTGAGTTTATAAATTCTAGGAAATGTTGGGCAAGGGAGTTTGTACTCGAGTAGTTCTCTCAGTTAATGTTTGGGTAATTGAAATCACGCAATATCAGGGTTTTTGGTAGGACCTTTATGTTCCCCAGTGTTTCCAGGAATGCGGAGTGGGGGTCCTGGGACATGGTGGGTGATCTGTAGCAAGCTATAATTTGAATAGCAGTTTTGTGAGTTTAGTTAAACGTGGATGATCTCTGAAGCATTGTGCTATGCCACTAACCTGGAGGTGTGGGTATCCGTGATGAATATGGATACTAGTTAATGTTTGGGTAATTGAAATCACCCAATATCAGGGTGTTTGGTAGGACCTTTATGTTCCCCAGTGTTTCCAGGAATGCGGAGTGGGGGTCCTGGGACATAGTGGGTGATCTGTAGCAAGCTATAATTTGAATAACAGTTTTGCATGTTATTAGTTGCATGTGGATGATCTCTGAAGCATCGTGCTGTGCCACTAACCTGGAGGTGTGGGTATCCATGATGAATATGGATACTCCCCCGCCTTTTGTATTTCGGTCAGGGTTTTGTGGCTGAAATGTATGGTATGAGTTGTAGCCTGGTAGTGCTGGGGTGCTCTCTGGAGCCTTAAACCAGGTTTCTGTTACTGCACATATATTGATTTTCTCCATACTGAGGAGTGCTTCAAGTGTGTGCATTTTGAGGTTTAGACTTATGGCATCGAGTAGCATTACCCTCAGTTTTTTGTTACTTGTGCTATTTACGGCGGTGGATTTGTCTTTTGAGCCTTGCCTAAAAAAGGCACTATGAGGGTGGCAAGAGCCTTGGCCAGTATTCGAAAGCCTAAGGGTGACAGGTGCAAGCAGTCTCTAGCAAAGCAGCGTGGCTTGTCAAGCATGTCATCCCAGGCTGACAGACACTGGATCCCCTTTGAATGACACCAGAAGCTTAGCCAATTGTTGAAATTGATCATTTTTTCTCTATAATGTGGTATCATTCTTGGTGAGGGCAGGATGCTACTCAGGGTCAGGGTCATACCGGCCTGGGCTACGTGATCAGAGAGCTACTCCATGTCTCTTTTCATGTAGTCCAGGGAGGTACGGCTCAGGTCATTCATACCAACATGGACAATGACAGAGTCATATTTGTACTTGTTCTGGAGTGACCTGAGTGCTTGTGTTATGTGGTGGATCCTGGCACCTGACAGGCAGCTAACAGTAACCTTCTCCTTGTTCAGCAAAGTGAGTGGGATGTCATTGTGTCTGACTATAGAGTCACCTATTACTAGTGTGTTGGGTATGTTATTTTGCCTTAAGGGCTGTGATTGCGTGGCACACTGGTTTTGTGAAGTATGTGTTTCATGGTTTGTGTTGGGGGGTGGAGGTTGCTTTGATGTCTGCTTTGGAGGTCTCTGTTGCTTTTGTAGATTTTTATTTAGAGCCTCCGAGTATGTTTTAGTGTATTTATGTGTGTTTTTTGCCTGTGCTGGATTCATAGGTCTATGTGATACTGGTGGAGTGATGCAAGTAATTCCCTTCTCCTCTTGACTGTCTGGTCCAGTCTTGGGTTGTGAGAGCTTAGCTTCCAGTTTGGCTGTATAATTGCATGTCTTGCATGTATTAGTGTTTGGTGGAAGGAGGAGAGGGTTGTCTGTGTACAAGAGGCAATTGTAACATTGCCTCAAAATGCCCAGATTCACCCATTGGACCGGAGAGTACACCTGAAACTGCCCTTTGGACATGCCTGGATAGGTACAGTGAACTGTTTTATTGATTGGCTGGTAAGGTCGAATAGAGAGCCTTGTCCTCCTGTACCATACAGCGGGGTCTAGTGCCAAGGTTTATTAGTGTTTGCTATGAGTTTTGAGCAAGTGCCGGGATGAGAAGTGAATGGTTTGAGTACTTAAGTTGAAAGTTTGTCTAGTTACAAGGGAAAAATTGAAGAATAGACTTTGTAGATCCGGGAATAGTTATACCCTAGCTATCCGGTTCTTCCCGGCAAGCAAAATTGTGCAAATGCTGGTTTTATAGCAGGGAAATGAAAGAGATAGAAATTAGCCCCAAATGGCCAATAAACTACTAATTTCTGGGCTGAAACCACACCTCCAGGGACAGATAGGCTGCTCAAAGCTCCCTCTCTCACAGTGAACAGAGAAACTTCCTTCTATCCAAGTAAGGTATGTGCAAACACATAAACTTGTAACACAGCTCTGAATTCAGCACTAACCTGAAAACTGGACCATACTAGCTTAGAACGGTGGGAAAACAAATATATATATATATATATATATATATATATATATATATATATATTGTTTTGTTTTTTTCAGAAAATAAAGCAGACACAATAAAAAAAAAACACTTTAAATGCACAGAAATGGCTATCACACTTGAGTGTATAGCCTACAACAGTTAAACAGGTAATTTAAACACAAAAATGACTTTGTTAAAGTGCAGGCAGTAAAATAAGTACAATATATAGCTGAAACAAGCTTTTGAAATCACAGAAACTCTAAAAAGTCAGCGTTTTTGGCGGAATTAGCTAAAGGCAGCAAGAAAATGCAGAAAAATGATACTTAATCACTCCAAAGTCTCTCTTTTGTCTCTCTGCTGCTGTAGAACACTGCAGGGCACCAGGCAGGAGTTTGCTGAGCTGTATACTAGCCCAAAAGCCTCACAAATGCGGGTTTTATAGCAGGGAAATGAAAGAGAGAAAAAATAGCCCAAAATGGCCAATAAACTACTAATTTCTGGGCTGAAACCTCTGCTCCAGGGACAGATAGGCTGCTCAAAGCTCCCTCTCTCACAATGAACAGAGAAACTTCCTTATATCCAAGTAAGATATGGGCAAACACAGAAACTTGTAACACAGCCCTGAATTTAGCACTAACCTGACTATACTACCTTAGAAAGGCGGGAAAACAAGTTTAGTTTTTGTTTTTTTTTTTGTTTTTTTTTTCAGAAAATAAAGCAGATGCAATCAAAAAACACTTTAAATGCACAGAAATTGCTATCACACTTGAGTGTGTAGCCTACAACAGTTAACCAGGTAATTTAAACACAAAAATGACTTTGTTAAAGTGCAGGCAGTAAAATAATTACAATATGTAGCTGAAACAAGTTTTTTAAATCACAGAAACTCCAGAAAATTGGCATTTTAGGCGGAATTAGCTAAAGGCAGCAAGAAAATGCAGAAAAATTATACTTAATCACTTCAAAGTCTCTATCCATGGTGGGACAGCGGTAGCATTGTTGCCTCACAGCAAGAGGTTCTCCTGTTCGATTCTCGGCTGAAGTGTGGAGAGTGCCTTCTGTGTGGAGTCTGCATGTCCTCCCTGCGGTTGGATGGGCACTCGAAAGACATGTGTAAATGGGCGTGCCTTCGTTGAAGGTTGGATGTTGAGCTGGCACCTCGGCGTTTGTGAAAATCTACTGCCAATCATTAGCGGACTGGAGTTCCACTTTGGCGACCCCTAACCGGGTAAAGCCGAAAGGCAAACAACAACAACAATCACTTCAAAGTCTCTCTTTTGTCTCTCTGCTGCTGTAGAGCTCTGCAGGGCACCAGGCAGGAGCTTGCTGAGCTGTATACTTGCCTTGCTGAGCTGTGTACTATACTGTTGTAGCTGCACCTTATGCAACTAGCCAATATTTTCTCTCACTTGTCAGCATAAACATTTTTGTCATTTCATTGTCTTTACCAGGCTTTTTCCTCTTTTCTTGCCCTTCCAGTTTTGCCTTCTTGTCATCATTGTGTTGTCTGCTTGTTTTTATTTGAATAGTTAATTTGTGTCATCCCAGCGCCATTCACAGTGTTTTCCTGATTATTTCCATTTTGGCATTAGTTTATAGTACATATTTTGTATTATTCATGTTCTATAATCCATGAACCAAAACCACAGTATACATGTGGATTTAGATCATGACAAGACAACATGCTTGCCCTAGTAAAATGTTTAGATAATGCATATGTAAATACTTCTTAAATTCCACTACTGGCAAACAGTGAAAGGGTGGCTACATACTCCCTTATATTGGGAATCTGAGTGACTCCATTTGTATGCTACTGTTGGAAAATCAATGCCTGTGTGCTATTTGCATACGTACATGCAGAAAACTGAATATTCAGTCACTCATTCTCCCACTGGCGTTTCTTTATGCAAATAGCAACATGTCACAGGCACTGTAGAATATAATTCTAAATATGCATATGCATACCTCTGCTAAATGCCAGCAGACCTTTGATCTCAACATGACTTCTAATACCCAGCTGCCAGTGAAAAGACTACTGCTTGTGCAGAGAGATGATTTTTAATTTACATTTTTTAAAACACGTGATAACAAAGGAAAAACAGATCCATGGTGAAAGGAATTCATTTTGATAAGTTTTCATAGAACCTCATTGCCTGTAAATATGCGAAAGGAATTCATACAAAACATTTTTGTAGCACCTGATTGCCAGTAAAGTTTCTATTGATCTGATAATTAATCTTTAGCTGTAGTGCCAACGGTGCTTTTCAGTCATTTTTGAAAAGTGTTTAAAATAAAAAGAAATATTTATTAAGCAGCATGCAAGTACGAGTCCCTGAATTATAACACAAAGCATTTATGAAACAAAATTTGACAGCATTATAAACAAAGATTACCACTGAACATGTTAAAAACAGGAAGGAAAGACAGTATTTCTAACACAGTAATGCATTTAACTACTGTTGCAGTACATAGAAATGTAAAGATATTCCAAGAAAATTGTTATTATTGCTGATTAAGCTTACAAACTATACATCTGATTTAGGAAGTACATTCAAATTAGACTGCTAAATGGAGAATACATAGCTATCTAGTTCATTGTTTCTAAGTGAAAGCTTAGCCCTGCATGTAGTGTGTTAAACTTTTGATGGTATGACATGAAATTCATAAGGATACGTGCTTATGCGTTTAGCAGAATAAGTCAGGATCACCATATGCTTTAGGATAGGTGATTTTTTTTTTTTATTTACTTTTTCCACATTGGTAAAATTTTGTTTTGGTACACACATGCTCTTCTTACTACCCTGACATACTAATAGCTACTGGACTTTGAGTGTGGCTTTGTTAGCCATGTTGTTATTCTAGACTGAAAGGATGAATGCAGAGACATATATCATGCCACAACACTAACTACTGCCTCACTGCCCAGAATGCTATTTGGTATATCAAACTAAGCAGGATTTCTCCATATGCACAGGCAAAAAAATCAAAATCCCATAAAACACTGCTTGCTTCACAGCTAATGCTCTTTATAAGATCTGTAGTCATTGCGGAAACTATCCAAAGTAAATTTAACCCATGTAATACTGCAGAATTCCAGCTGTTCAATCTTAACATCATTACTTTTAGTGTGATACTTCCTGATCTGCTTGGTAATGGAAACATCTAATCAGTTCAAAATTCACAAAACTCAAAAAAGACAGACACAGAAACACCAGTGTTACTATTTTTGTATCAAAGATATAGAAGTATTTTGTACCACATTAATACTACTGTCAGGACTGAAACCTACGAAGCTTTCCACTGGCTCCAAAATTTAACATGGCTTGAACCTTACCAGGTCATGCTCCTGTAACATTGTACACATTTCCAGAACCTTACTGTCTATAACAGGTGCACTCCATTCTGATGATCACTGCTTGCCTTACAAATTGTGGAGCTCAATTTGGGTCATTTTAGTGGGGCCCCATCATCTGACCCCATCGTGGACCACCCTAACCCTCCTCCTACTTACTGGCTTCCTGGATTACAGACCCTTTTAATAGATAAGGTGTCATGGATATATCCTATTACTATATAGTAAAAATAAAGTAATATTTATTTATTAGCTTATATTTTATCATATAACAGATTAAAACAGAAGTAAACCATTGGGTAACTGTATTTCCCTTGGATCAACATCTCCTATAGTTCCTCTCTCAGGGTCTGCTTAACTAGTTCAGCCACACTTGTTTGATGGGTTACTAGGTCCCTATGTGTATATGGTGCTTCATCAGTTCCGTTCATCCTGGCTTACTAATACACTTCCCAAAACTTCTGTAGAATTACCTGGAGCTCGGGAACTTGAGTAGAAGAGAGCTGCACCCTTCCCCTGCCTCACACTGACACACTTCTTTTTTTTCCTCTTTTCTGTCTCCCTCCATTCCTTTCTTCCCATCATTTGACTCGTGCCTCTCTTACCTTCCCTTCTCACCCCATGCCCAACAGTAGTTACATACTGCATATATTTTGTTTTCTTCTATGTTATTTTCACCTTATAAACTTTATTCTGCATGATGTTATAAAGGTATAGAGGTGCTCTCCTTACCTTTTCTCCTGACTGAATTCTTTTATTTTGCATACTTATGATTACATGCATATATGTTGTATAATATTACAATTTATAACTCTCTGAAAGCTTGCTTTCACATTACCACTGTTGCAGTGATATTGATTAAAGTTTATTGTTTTATCATTTGTATTTCTGTTGTGCTGAGCCTAAAAAGGGTCTAGGTAGATCAGCCCTCTGTCTTGTTTACCAAACTTTAAATAAATAAAGAACCCTCTCTTTTTAAGTCAGGTACTCCACATACTCCCACATCTGTAGGAGGTGCTGCAGACAAAACCAAGCAGTCCATGCTTCTACAAAGCAGGCTTATTTTGCAAAAGGAGACCTGGTAAATGTTTCTGACTCATCATGGTGCCCTGTTATCAGCTCCTATGTGCAGTGGCCTCGGATGCCAGGGAATACTGGACAAATGAGTCAGTGGGACTGCTCTTAATGGTTGTAGGGAGACTGGAGTGCCAAAGAGAGCATGATAAATGTGTAACCTCCATTATACACTTATACTTGTACTGTCATAGTACCCCTTTCTTCCTTCATGGGCTTCCAATCATCTACTGCATTTGTTCAGAGTGATTGGAATTCCTTACCTAGTTAATTTGCATACCTTGTTACACTCGATGTGCTTCCACAAACCCACATAAAGCTGTTGAATTATCTCAGACGGCTCAATAAGAACAGCAATAATAATGTCAGGCCTTCCCTTAGAAATTATAATTTCTCAGACACCGGACCGCTTACAACCATTTCTGAAAGTTTATTTTTGTTTAATTATTTATTAAACTGGGTAAGTGGACTATTGCATGCAAATGTTTTCCAACCATAGTCCAGGTCACAAGGGCAACCGTAAAGATTGTATGCAGAGATAATATAGAATAGTCACTAAGCATCATGTTTTGTTAGGTGGGAGGAAATCAGGAAAACCTATGGAAGCCCAAATGGATATAGGGATAACATGTATTACAAACCAAGAAGGAACTTTGCAGTGTGGAGGGTGTTCACTTCCTTAATTATGTTTAGCATTTAGTTCATTAATAAAAATGTAATTGTAAATACGTGTTACAAAATAATAAAATAGAAAATAGTAGTTAGTCCACAGTTGAGATAAGTGGTGGGTAGTACACAGCTGAGAAAAAATTTGGAATATCTTTTATTGAAGCACACACAAGCAATCTTAGTTGAGTATAATAAAAAGCATCAAAAGTATTCCTTATTTGTATATAATCAGGTTATTTGGAGCAGGGGAGTTAAGAGCAATAAAAGCAGTGCAGTCATTCCTTTAACCAAGTCCCCCTTAACACCATAGGGTAATCAGAGACTGTACAACCTAAAACTGAAACTAAAAAGATAGAGACAAATTACAATATAAGACCAGTTTATTAACACTTTATATAGGCTAACCAAATAATCAAAACTATATTAATTAAGAAACTAACTAACAAAATGATTAGCTAACTGACCAGTCTACCAGTCGACATTTATCAGAATAAATATTAATAAACATAAACTGAACCACTTTTAACACAGATCACTTCTGTATCAAATAAATACTTCATCAGGTTTGTGTGCCAGTAACAAATTATAAAATGAATGAACACGTGAATTAATCTACAAGTGAAAACCTAAGTAGGATGAAAAACAAAACTATAATTGCTAGGTTAGAAATATAGTGATAGATATTAAAAATAAAGCACTAATGCCATGGGTTCTGTTAAAATGTGGCATCTAACTAGGAAAAAGGTTTGAATGTGTAAGAGTGCACTCAAGAGAAGTGTTCGTTTGAAAACAAATATACCGTTATATGTGGAGCCATCAGAAATACACTATATGGACTTAAACCAGATGAACCATATGTTTTTTACACTTACAAGTATGTGCCGAACAATGTTATGTTTAATAAATTAATTAAAAAATTGTCATGAAGTTAATCCTGCACAAATTTGCCTAACATTAACAAGCCCACACAAATGGTTCTAAAGTGAAATGATGCAACTAATTGCCCTGTTTGGAAGTGAAATAATGTAACTAGTCATTCTGTTTGGAAACTAAACCTGTAAAACCACAAGGGCTGATGGAAAACTAATGTGGCATGTGTATATAATATGTTACATATGTTTTAAGTGTTATAACCAAGTTTACGATAATAGAAAGTAGAACCATCAAACCTCTTAATCCCAGTCAGAAAATAAGGTAATGTCTCTAAAAGATACTAGCAAACTATCTCCTGAACTGTATGAGGCTAACAAAGTAACCTAAAATTATTAAGAATACAATTATCTAACATATAAAGTAACATTACATCTTTCTAATAAGTTAGCAAAGAATGTTAAGAATGTTAAAAAATAGGTAAAAATGTGAAAATGTTTAACAGATAAACCATGCTAAAATATAAATAAATACTAAAGATATATATATATATATATATATATATATATATATATATATATCAGAGTACATTTTCATGTCAGTTATTTATCAGTCCCATACCAGTTTTGTAACTGGGCAGTTTTCAGAATTCTAGTATGCTTTTTATAGAGTAGTAATAATTCAGCCCCAATTTTCTAAAAGAGTTCAGTTTCAGCTGCCACAGTGGTTCACATTTTTCTAAACATTAGGGATGTCTCCTTCCAGTTCCAAAAAGGTCCACATGGTCAGTAATTTGAAATTTAAAGCCAGTGTGCCTTTTGTGAATCCACAGGTCCTGAGCCAGTGCATTATTCATGCACTTAGCTTTAATACTGGAAAGATAGCCAGAAATCCTTATTTTAAGTCGGTTAAGCGTTTTACACACATAAAATGCTTCATAGTCATCGCAGCTCACAGAGTAAACCTCCTGTATTGAGTTACAGTCACCTCCTGCATTAGTTTTAATCAGTTTCTTTAAATAAGGGCAGTAAAACATGTATCCTTCCTGTATGTGCTGACAAAAGACACAGTTGGCTCCACACTTATTGGTGCAAGTATCCAATGAGGGCCTACTTTCAACCCAACTCCGGATGTTTCTGGCTTTTCTATACACAAAGGAAGAAGCTTCTCCAAGGATGTCCATTAAATAACAGTTTTCAGTAATTATGGCTCAGTTCTCTCTAATGATATTAATGATGCTGTGATAGTCAACAGCAAAAGTCAGGATACAGGATTACCTAGGTCAGAACCAGACAAAGAATCACAGAATGGACCACAACTGTCAGAGAAATATGATGGAGGAACACATGAACCAGAACTAACACTCAATCCAGAACATTCAGGACAACCAAGACCAAAGTCAGCATGGCTAACAAGAGCAGCGTCTGGAAGACCAAGACCCACACCACCAAGAGTGACATTACAGACATCAACCACAATACCAACAACAGGACCAGTTCCAATACCATTACCAGGACCAATGTCAGAGCTCCAGAGGAAAACAATGCTGTCAAAGTCACCAAGAAGACTACCACTACAATCCCCCTGAGACTCCAGAGGGCACAAGAGAAGTTTCAACAATCCCCAACTCCAGACAGAGCCTCTCTGAAAGACTGGATAACCAAGCAATGGACAGGACTGAGAGAAATTAAATACTTGCAGGAGCCCAACTACACCCCGGTACCCAGAACCAGATGGAGAAACCAGCCATGCTATTAACTTATGCTGTTGTCTGGAATCACTCCAGAAAAGAACATTCTGACATTGGGATTAGTGTGCTTTCAAAGGGATTAACTACATTTGTTTTCAAATGGGACACTTCTCTTGAGGGCACTCTTACACATTCAAATTACGTTTTCCTAGTTAGATGCAATACTTTAACAGTCCCCCCATAATGTTAGTGCTTTGTTTTTAACATTTATCACTGTATTTCCACCTTGGCAATTATAGTTTTGTTTTTCATTGTACTTAGGTTTTCACTTGTAGATTTATAAACATGTTGATTAATTTTATAATTTGTTATTGACAAACAAACCTGATGAAGTATTTATTTGATAAGAAAACAATTTTTGTTAAAAGTGGTTTAGTTTATATTTGTTAGTATTTATTCTGATAGATGTCTAGTGGCAGATCTTTTTGTTAGCTAATCATTTTATTAGTTGGTTTCTTAATTAATGCAGTTTGGATTATTTTGGTTAGCCTATATAAAGTGTTAATAAGCTGGTCTTATATTGTAATTTGTCTCTAGCTTTTTAGTTTCAGTTTTAGGTAGCACAGTCTCTTATTACACTATGGTGTTAAGGGGGAAGGGGGACTTGGCTAAAGGAATAATTTTAATGCTTTTATTGCTCTTAACAGAACCACCCTCTGTAACTACTCCCTTGCTCCAAATAACCTGATTATATACAAATAAGGAATACTTTTGATGCTTTTCATTATACACAACCTAGATCGCTTGTGTGTGTGCTTCAATAAAAGATATTCCATTTTTAACTCAGCTGTGGACTACCTACTATTTTCTATTTGAGTATTTTGTAGCACGTCTTTTACAGTTCAATTTTTATTAATAAACTAGGTGCTTAACATAATTTAGGAAGTGAACATTATACCCTCCACACTGCAAAGTTTCTTCTTGGTTTGTTTTTGACCCAGTATAAGCTGCATACTGCGTTTTCTGAGACTTTGAGGGATACCATAGATTTTTCTTTTTGAAGGGAATACACAATTGTGTGCAGAGCTCACTGTAAATGGAGCCACTTATAGTGGATATAAAAAGTGTACCCACCCCTGTTAAAATGCCAGGTTTTTGTTGTATATAAAAAATGAGACCACAATAAATCATTTCAAAACTTTTCTCACCTTTAATGTGACCTATAGCTTGTACAATTCAATTGAAAAACAAATCTGTTAGGGGAAAAAATATAAAAAATAAAAAACATACAATACATTGGTTGCATGTGTGCACACCCTTAAACTAATACTTTGTTGTGTTTGCACACCCTTAAACTAATACTTTGTTGAAGCAACATTTGATTTAATTACAGCATTCAGACTTCTTGGGTAGGAGTCAATCAGCATGGCAATTCCTGCCTTGGCAATATTTGCCCACTCTTCCTTGCAAAAGCACTGCAAATCTGTCAGATTGTGAGGGCATCTCTTGTGCACAGCCCTCTTCAGGTCATCCCATAGATTTTCTATTGGATTTAGGTCTGGGCTGTGGCTGGGTATCATTCCAAAGCTTTGTTTTTCTTCTGATGAAGCCATTCATTTGCTGATTTGGATGTATGCTTGGGGTCATTGTCGTGTTGAAAGGTGAAATTCCTCTTCATCTTTCTAGCAGACGCCTGAACGTTTGGGGCCAAAAGTGACTGGTATTTGGAACTGTTCATAATTCCTTCAACCCTGAGTAAAACTCCAGTTCCAGCTGAAGAAAAACAACCCCAAAGCATGATACTGCCACCATCATGCTTCACTGATGCAAAGTGTTGTTTTTGCACCAAAAGTATTGGAATTGTGGTCATAAAGTTCATCCTTGGTCTCATTAGACCATAACACATTTTCCTCATGCTTTTGGGAGACTTGATGTATTGTTTTGCAAATTTTAGCCAGGCCTGGCTGTTTTTCTGTGTAAGAAAAGGCGTCTTGAAACCCTGCCCCATAGTCCAGACATATGGAGAATACGGGAGATTATTTTCACATGTAGTACACAACCAGTACTTGTCAGCAATTCCAGCAGCTCCTTCAGTGTTGCTGCAGGTCTCTTGGCAGCCTCCCTGACCAGTTTACATCTTGTCTTTTCATCAATTTTGGAGAGATGTCCAGTTCTTTGCAACGTCTCTGTTGTCCCATATCTTCTCCACTTTTTGAGGACTGTCTTCACTGTGTTCTATGGTATATCCAATGATGTAGAAATGTTTTTGTACCCTTCTCCTGACTAATACCTTTCAACAATGAGATCTCTTTGATGCTTTGTAAGCTGTCTGTGAACCATGGCTTTTGCTGTAGCAGGCAACTGAGTAAATGTCAGGAAAATCCTACTAGGACAGCTGAATTTGGGGTTAATCAGAGTCTCTTTAACTGATGACAGGTGTGTACCCAAAAAGACTGAGTGCTGTAATTAAATGAAAAGTTGCTTCAACAAAGTATTAGTTTAAGGGTGTGCATACTTATGTAACCAGCGTATTGTACGTTTTTTTATTTTTTATATTTTTTCCCCTAACAGATTTGTTTGTTTTTCAATTGAATTGTACAGGTTATAGGTCACATTAAAGGTGGGAAAAGTTTTTAAATTATTTATTATGGTCGCATTTTTTATATCACAAAAACCTGGCATTTTAACAGGGGTGTGTAAACTTTTTATATTCACTGTATACTGAGCCAGAAAATATAGCATACCTCCTAGCTGATAAATTCAGCTCCAGCTTTACTCCTCTCTCCCCCTTAACCTTCCCTCAGGAAATATCATCAAATATAACTCCCCCTACTATCATTAGGGAACAGGTCCTTAATGCTCTCTCTAAGACGAAGAACACTGCCTCAATGGGCCCAGACAATATCCCAGAATGCCTTCCAAATAGTGTGAAACATAACCTATCAGGGCCTCTGGAATTGCTCTTTAACTGTAGCCTCCAAACAGGCTTCGTGACTTGAATGGAGAAAGGCAAGTCATCCCTCTGCCCAAAGGTGGGCCATCTTCAGACCCATAAGTCTCACTAGTCTTATATGGAAAGCCATGGAAAGAATTATCATGGAGATGATCAATAGAGATATAGTAAACCTCCAGACACTGGACCCAACCCAGTTTGGCTTTGTCAAGGGCAGATCATGCCTACTCATCCTGGTGGACTTCTTTGAGAAGGTCAACAAAGCATTGGATGAGGGCAGAATCGTTCACACTGTCTATCTTGACCTGGCCAAGGCATTTGACACAATATCCCACTTGGGCATTGTTGACAAACTCAGGTGGTTAGGTACAAACCCATATGTCACCTGGTGAGTAGTGAACTGGCTCACTGACAGGACCCAGGAAGTTAGAATTGGGGAGTCCACCTCTACAAAGAGGCCAGTCAAAGTGGAGTCCCTCAGGGATCAGTCCTTGGACCGCTCCTTTTTGGCATTTACTTCTCAGAAGTCAAGGCCAGTGTCAGTGATCTATGGCTGACTAAATTTGCAGATGATTGCAAATTAGGAGCTGTCATTCAATCTCACACTGACACAAATGTTCTCCAGGAGGGGCTGACACAGACAAACAACTGGTGTCAGAGCCATGGACTAAAACTAAATGTCAAGAAATGCATAATAGTTTCCTTTGGGAAGTCATCCATGCCTGGTAACTATCATATTTACAAAACACCTCTTAGAGTTGACCCAGTAGTCAGGGACTTAGGGACACACATAGATAGTAATCTGGCCTTTGATCGTCACGTGTCTGCAGTGGTGAGGAAATCATTCTATGTTGCGCAAATTATAAACAAAGGTATGGCATCTAAGTCCAAATAAGTCACTGTTCCACTGTATTCAGCATTCATAAGACCTATCATTGAGTACAGTGCCCCCTTTGGTATGTACCTAACCAGGCATATCCAACAACTAGAATGTCCACAGAGGTTCCTAACTAAAACAATACAGGGCATAAGTAATATGTCCTATGCAGACTGCCTCAAGGCCCTATCCCTGTATTCTGTCTCCTGCAGGCTTTAAAGGGGAGATCTATGCCTGGCATACAGGGCATTGTCTGACCCCACTCTGATGGACCTCCTGCATATCCACAAAACAAATAGTAGCAGAATTACCTATTCCAGAGACTTAAACGTTGCCTGTGATATAAATAAGACCTGCTGTAGAGATAGGTATGTATCCCAGAGGCTACAACATCTATGGAACAGGCTCCCCATCCATGTGAAGCAGAGTTCCTCCCTAACCCAATTCAAGTGCAGTTTGGACAATTGGATGGAAAACCAGAAATTCATCCCTGGTTTGGCACCTATGTCTCCCTAACCTGTAAATGGTTCATCTCCCAGGCTCATGCTTACACTTATCAAGGGTATCAGAACTTGTCAGAGATTTGGGATGCATGGCTAGGCTTAAAAAGGCCCTTGTGGTTGTTAGCCTAGTAAACACCTGTGAACCTATGAAGCTATGATAACATGTAATACCAGAAATTTTGTTCAGCTTTCAATAATCGATTTCCCTTCAAGACTCCTCCGCAAGCTAGATAACCTATTTTCAAGCTTGAAGTTTTTGCTTGCCCTCACCCTTTTGGTTTTATGTGACTCTGAAACTACGATATATCTGTAGATGTTTACAAGTCAATGTTTCTGTTAACTTTTTTTCCCACTTTCAGCGAAGTGAATCATTTTCCTGTCCATCCTTGCATCCCATCACTCCCACCACTCAGCACACATACCTCATGTTTCGCTTCTCTGGGAATATGTTACTTCTGTTTGTGGCTGCAGCAGGCATTTCTCTGCTATACTGTTGACATGGTGACAGTCTGCTATAAGTCTTAATGATCAGACATTAGCTTGCATTAGGTTATTTTTTTCTGTGCTTGCTACCGTTTGTTTTCATACCCTGTGAGACTTACTATTCCATGGTTAGTTTTTGTAATTATAATTATTATAAAGTAATCGTGAAGCACATGTCATCAAGAGAAGCAAAAGAAAACATAGTTCCTCTTTATCATTTGTCATGTTAAGCCTGGTCTTATCTTCCCAAATAGTAATTGCTGAGTGCTCAGCAGTAGCAACTGACTACTCTGGGAATGCAAGCAGCTAACACTGTGAGCCATACAAGAGCCATGAAGCTGCAGTTATTAACACTAAGTGCAATGCATGCTGGGAAATTATGTCCATTGAACTACTACAGGAACAAGACTACCAGTAGGAAAATGCCAGACATTTGTATCTCTCAAGCAAATGCCTGGGCCACATAAGGCAAAATGACCCTGGAATAACCTAGTGCAGGGCCACCCAGAGGGAGCAGGGCCTTATTGGGCCAAATAGGACCAACTGGCCCTGCTGATTGTCGTACCTCTGTCTGCAGTTTCCTTTTATAGAAATTGTGATGATTATTTCCAGTGAGATTCATCAAACTGGAATTCTGTAAAACATAAACATCAGATCTTATGGGCATTCAGATGCATGCAGTAATAATATCTAACTTTGTGATGCACTACAACCTCCGTAATTATATTTGATCAAGGGGGGTTGGGTTCCCTACCTACATCAGGGTTTAGGGTGTGTTTCTTGTTTAGACAGCCCTCAGTGACTGAAAATTTACCTGAGATGATTCTGTGACTTCTTTTTCATCTAGTGTAATTCTAGGCAACTGTGGTGAGTCATACCATATACTTAAAGGATAGTTGTATTTTCTCCTATAATCTGTGAGAATGTATTTATGCCTTTTCAGCTCTGAACTATGTTATGCTGTATAGTTGTTCTCCTTTTGTTAGTTTTATATATGCTAGCTGTTTCTGTTTAGTTTGTACTAATTGTTTTGGAATTACTATACCTGTTGATGGAGCTTTTCTTCTCTAACTCAGCCCTGTTAATGAGTATGGAACAATGGGATTGTAGAGTCAGTAAAACCTAAATGACATAACAAATTAGTTAACTAAAGAAATAAATGAAAAGAAGGCTATGATTCCAGTGAGAATGGTATCACATTACAAAAGCATTAGATGCATGTAGGTGTTCTACAAACACACAAGTCCCAAGTGCCCAAAACCCACTGTTTAGAATGCAGTGTTTTGAGTGTCTTGTAGCTTCCATAGGCTGCTGCACACATGCTGGCTCAAATATGAGTTAAGGTAAGTACCTGCTGCAGCTTACCTGAACACATTGAGTCTGAGCAAGGTAAGCTCAGCTCAGCAATGGTGATGGAGTGGGAGGGGGTGAGAGTGTAGATTAGGACACTGGTGGTGAAGGGAGTTTTAGTTTGGGGAGGGGGAAGAGAGTCTTATTGTTAGGGAGAGTGAAGCGATCTTAGGGATAGTGTCAGGGTTCTGGCAGGGCTAAGGGAGCTAAGTAGTTATGGAAGACCAGTTAATGGGGTTTTGGGCACTTGTCTTTTCGAGCAAGTAGCAACAAGCAAGTGTATCGCTAGTGTCTAGCATACGAACATTTATGGGTTGATAGGTGGTTACTAGTCTGTCAGCCCAAGAGCCATTTTTAGCTTAGCAAGGTTTACCCTAAATTTGTCAGAATTTTGTTGACATATGTCAATACCACAAGGAATTTTATGAGTAATGATATAGGCTTGTACACATCAAGTATTCAAAGACTGCCCCTATCAATTAAGGACATACGTGCCAAACCAGAGGTAAATTTACATTTTCCCATCCATTGATCCAAGTTACGTTTCAATGGTTAGGGATGAGCTTTGCCTCACATAGATGGAAAGCCTGTTCCAGAGACGAAGTAATCTGAGACACATTCCTGTCCCTGCAGCATGTTGCAGATGAGGTTAAGGTCCTTAGAAAGGGTAGTTCTTATGCTATTTGTTTTGCTAATATGCAACAAATCTGAGGATACCTTATAGGCTAGGCATAGATCATGTGCAGCAGTCTATAGGAGTCTGAGTACAGGGTTTGGGCTTTGAGATAGTCTGCATAGGACTTATTGTTTACTGCCTGTATTCTTTTTGTGAGGACCCTCTGTGGTCTCTCAAGTTGTTTGAAGTGCCTGGTGAGGTATGTCCCAAAGGGTATGTTATACTCAATGAATGGTGTGATGACAGATGAGTGCAGTGAAACAGTGACCTCCTTGGACCTGGATGCATTACACTTACTTGTATGTTGTGTAACATAGAATGATTTTCTCACCACAGCAGACACGTAGTGGTCAAAGTTGAGGTTACTGTAAACATGCATTTCCAGATCCCTGACATCAGGGTCTTCTTTTTGGGGTATATTATCAATGTAGTTATTACTTGTAGTAAACAGCCATGCATCTCCTGCACCTCTGGCCTTAAAAATAAAACACACCTACACCACAGCCAATATGGAATAAATAAATAAATATTTGAAAATATATAATCGAACTTCCAGATTTTTCAAAGAAATTGTCAAGAAGACATTTGTAAGGCTTTGTCTCCCTTGCAACCCAGATCTCCATTTTTTTAAATTTAACTTGTGAAGAAGGGCAACTTTTATCTAATCAGAAAAACTATTCCCCAATTCTAGTAGTTAAAGGTGCAGTTACTGAGTTACAAGATTCTGAGTGGGAATTTAATAATATGTCTTCATTGCTTAATAATAAGAAATGACTATAAGAAAGTCTCCATGAGTGGTATTCGAAGTGTTTAAGGCAGTTTTGATTCTTGCATTGCAGAATGACTTACTAACGTTCTTATAGATTTTAATGTCTTTCGGCTTTTCCCGGTTAGGGGTCTCCACAGCGGAACTCCAGTCCGCTCATGATTGGCAGTGGATTTTACGGTGCCGAGTTGCCAGCCCGACATCCAACCTTCAACGAAGGCACGCCCATTCACACTCGCACCAACCTGCAAGTCTTTAACATCACTCAACCACAGGGAGGACATGCAGACTCCATACAGAAGGCGCTCCAGCCGAGAATCGAACGGGAGAGCCTCTTGCTGTGAGGCGACAATGCTAACCGCTGCACCACTGCAGCTTCATTCTCATAGATTTTAATCATGCTGAATATTTGAGAGCTGATAATCCTGATATTAGCAGAAATTTTGGTTTGAGTAAAATGCATAAATATTTAGAGGATCCACCCTTTAGATTAACAATTATACGTGGCTGGCCCAAACTTGAGGATATAGCTGTTTTTTAATAAAAAACAGTCACTAAGTCTTATTTATGTTCAGTAGATTCTTATTACTTTATTGACAAGATTAGGCGTATACAGTTAAATGAGAGAGACATTTTGTCACAGTGAATGTGGGGGTCAGATTTATAGCATATTATATTATTCCAAAATGTACTTGCTTAGACTATCCCCGGGATTCAGCAAGCTCTGCATGGCGTGCAGGAATAGTGCAGGAGGTACTGGAGGCAATATGGTTGCCAAGATATCCAGGAACAAGCTCCCAGGACATGCACGAGGGCTCCTGCACGGACATAGCTCCTGTATGCAAATTACCCCATTTGCTGGTGAAAACCATGCAAATGAAGTGAATTTGCGATCCAAGAAGCTGGCAGCCAGCCATGCAGGACTAGTGTAACATGCAGAAATGTACTCGGTTACTAACCAAGTACATTTCTGCAAACTACAAAACAGAGCCATGACAACTCCAAATAACGGGTGTATATAACATGTAAAGCATGCGAATGGCCAAATATATGGTCATTGGCATGGAAAACAGTTGCAAAAACAAAAAAAAATACCTTTTATTTTTGGCCGATTTCAGCCATTTAAGCGCAGGGCAGCAGCGCGCAAACGGGATCGGCCGGAAAATAACACAAAAACCCTGAAAAAAGCTTTCCCTGCAAATTACAAATGTTAAGTTGTCAATCTCGCCTTCATTCTTGCTTGATGGGTTCGGAGCCGATCCCTCGGCTCCGACTTGGCACTTGCTAAGCTCGAGAGTCACTTTTACCAGCTCGAGGCAGCCCCATATCCCATGATGCAAGGCGGTAAGTACCCAGATCTCGTTTGCCGCTTCGCTTATGAGGTCCTCCTTTTACCAGCTCCTGGTAAGTGATTCAAGTTATTGATATTTAAGCCCCTTTTTGTTAAAAAAAACCTTTTATTGTTAGTTATAAGTTAATTTTGTAGATTTCCTGACAGAAATTCCCTGTCTCTGTTAAACTTTTTTAGTCAAACTTTACCCATCCCATCCCCTTCCTGTTAGGGTGTGTGTGTGTTTGTTTTAGGAATACCTTTTTGGTATTTTTCTTTAATTTAAATTTTTGACTGGTGTGTGTGTGTGTTTTGTAGCACCATGTCAAAGGAGAGGGTCTCAGGTTTTAAGAAGTGTGACTCGTGCTGTCAGAAGATGTCTCTGACAGACGGTCACACTTCTTGCCTGTATTGCCTGGGGCCTCTTCACCTGCAGGACTCCTGTGCTATTTGTCATTCCTTCAGCCAGAGAGTCCTGCAGGAAAGATGCAACAAGCTGATACTTAGGGGCCTTCTTAAGCCGGAGGGCTCTCCGGCTAAGTCGGCTCCATCAAAATCAGCCAAATCTGCCAAGGCCCAGGCTTCTGTGTCTAAGCCTGCAGCCTCGGCTCCGACTCGTTCAGTCGAGATCGGCTCCGGCTGGAGCCGATTCTGGCTTAACAGCCTTCGGCACCGATGGCTATCGGTGCCGAATCTGCATCGACACTCGGTGTCGGCTCCGATCGGTTCCGACACCCATGTAGCAGGCATCGGTGTCGGCTCCGATCGGCTCCGACACCGTTACTTTGGTGGCTGTATCGGCTCCGCTGGAGCCGATACATCGAACTTCCTGTCGGCTCCGATAAGTCGGCTCGACAGGATCTATAGTATCGGTTCCGATGGCTCATTCCAGGAAGAGGTCGAGATCTCCTTCCTTGGAGCCGATACTTTCGGCCCGGCTTCACCTCTTCTTCGAACGGAGCCATCGGAGCCGATCTTCAAGGTCATCCAGACTGTCAGATCATGACCTAGAGAGAGTGGTCAGTAGATTACTTAAGTCACAGGTACTGGCCCAAATGTTACATAGTCCGTCTCAACAGGCGACTGTTGGTCCACACCCGTTACAGTTCCTCCTTCAACTCTACCCCAGAGCTTGGAGTTGGAGTCTTCGGAATGGTTACTGCTACGGCTGGAGGACGGATACCCCTTCTGTTCCTTCAGCCTCTACTCTTATCTCCTCTTGAGACCTTCCTTAGAGGGATTCGGTGGTCGGGCTTCCATGGTCTCCTCCGAGGGGTGAGTGGCATCGGACCCTTGTCCGAACCCGCTCTTCCCTTGGAGCCTCGGCCTTGGTGAGCTCGGCTCCGACATCTGCCTCGGACACTTCCCTTCGGTGGTCCCTGGAGTTCCTAGTTCTTGAACGGGTTCTCTCGGACCTGCCTGGGAGGGGAGCATTCGAGGTGATGAAGAGTGTGCTGGCCACTGGTATCAGTCAGCAGTCTGTTCCCGTAGCTCCTCCCTCTATAGTGCCTGTTGACATCTCTGCCACTTCTCTTGCTACAGGACCCAGAGATCCTCCGCCTCAGGTTTCCCCATTGGGAATTTCCCCTCTTCCGAGGATTCTCCTGATGTTTCGGGAGATCCTCCTAGGAAGAGGACTTGTAAGAGGAAACATGTAGACCCCCCGAGTCTGTCACTTCAGATACTGACTTTGATGAGTCAGAGGGATCCCCTAGATCCCCCTCTGAGGATGTCTCCTTCTCAGACATCCTAGAACTCCTTAAACAGAGGGGAAACTGGCCCACCAACAATCCCTCTGAGGATGAGTCAGTATACCTAGAGGCGTTTGGATCTCGGCCCTCCACCTCCTGGGTGTCTCCGCCTTTCGACCCCCTTATGCAGGTTATTGCACGAAAGGCGTGGGCAGCTCCTGACTCTGTAGAGCCAGTCCCTAGGAGGCCTTCAAAATTTATCACTGCCCCATGTGACAAGCAATTCCTCACTAAGAGTGTCCCCGCTGATGCCATGGTGGTGGCTGCTGCCACCAAGAAGGAACTTGCAGATCCTTCCGCATGCCGTCCATCCTCCTAATAAGGACTCTAGGACCATGGATAGGTACGGTAAGCGGATGTTTTCCTCAGCGACCTTTGCTATGCGTTCGCTGAATTACCTATGTCACTTCACCAGACTCCAGAGGGATATCCTTAAGGAGCTGGGTGAAGTAGTACAGGATCCTACAGCTGCAGGAGCTCAAGAAAATATTGCTTCGCAGCTAGGAACCCTTAATTCCATTGCGAACTCCTCCATGCGGTTAATATCATATGCTGCTGATGGAGCGAGTAGAGCCGCAGGTACAGGTGTGGCTCTTAGACGCCAAGCCTGGATGCGGCTATGTGACTTTGCAGATCCCTTCAAGGCGTCCTTCACAAATTCTCCCTTTGATGGGTCAGCTTTGTTTGGCCCTCAGGTGAAGGAAACTTTGACCAGGTGCGAGCAGGACGGCAAGACTCTTTCTGCTGTAGGAGTCCGTTTTTCCACCCCTTCTAGACCTTACCCCAGAGGACAGAAGGGTGGAAAAATGTGGTTCCGCAAATCCCAAGGAGTCACGCCGGATTCACATGGTCAGTTTACCCCTAGAGGCAGAGGGGGTAACAACAACAGACGCCGCTCTAGAGGCAGAGGGGGTCCAAAAAAACAGGGAAACAGAGAGCCTCTCTCTGACAAGCCCTTTCAGCATCCCTGAGATGTTGCCCGGCTGTCCCTCCTTGGAGGCAGTCGGGGGAAGATTATCACTGTACCCAGAAGCCTGGCATTCCCTCACTCAAGACAGATGGGTACAGTCGATCATATCCAAGGGTTACATAATTCCTTTCGAGGAAAATCCCTTCCCCTCAAATTCCCTTCGAGATGTACCACCCGGTCTAAGGGAAATTGCAGAGTTAGAAGTCTCAAAACTACTGCAAAAAAGAGCCATTCAGCCAATTACAATAGACCATTCAGAGCCGGAATCTACTCAAGGTTCTTTTGGTCCCCAAAAGACGGGAGACTGGAGACCAATATTGGATCTCAGCAGACTCAACAAGTCTGTCAGGAAGACAAGATTCCGAATGGTCACTCTTCAGTCAATTCTGCCCTTCTTACAGAAGGACAACTGGATGTGCTCAATAGATCTTCAGGATGCGTACTATCACATCAAAATTCACAGACGCTCCAGGAGATTTCTCCGCTTTCGGCTGGGGTCCAGTCATTTCCAGTTCAGAGCCCTGCCCTTTGGTCTCACTACAGCCCCAGAGTGTTCACCAAATGCATGGCAGTGGTCACGGCTCACCTGAGACGTCAAGGATTCCAGGTGTTTCCGTATCTCGATGACTGGCTCCTGTCAGCCACCACCAGGCATCAGCTTATACAAGCCAGGGATTACACAATAAACCTTTGTTCTCATTTGGGCATCTCAATCAACTTCGAAAAGTCATCCTTATCGCCCTGCCAGTCTATTACCTTCATAGGCGCAAACTTAAACACTGTTCGGATGTCAGCTACCCTTACAGATCAAAGAGTTTCAGACATTCAAAGTCATGTCAGGATCATTCTGGCCAACAAGAAAGTACAGGCCAGAATGGTTCTAAAGGTATTAGGTCTCATGGCTGCGGCCATTACTCTTCTTCCCCTGGCTCGATTCTACATGCACCTTCTTCAGTGGATGCTGTTCACACAATGGTCATACCAGCAACTTCCAATGCGTCACCAGATTCTGGTGACTCAGACATGCAAAGAGCATCTTGCTTGGTGGATCACATCTCCTCAGGTTCACCAAGGCAGGTACTTTGTACCCCCATCCCCGATAGCCACTGTCACCACGGATGCCTCCCTGATCGGGTGGGGGGGGGTCATTATCAGGGCAGGATGGTTCATGGGACGTGGCAGCCGTTCGAGTACCATCTGCACATAAATGTCCTGGAGATGAGAGCAGTGCTTTTAACGTTGCGAGCCCTCAACGACTTTCTTCCCGTAGGGACAATTGCAGTCCACACAGACAACATGTCTGTAGTTTGGTATATCAACAAACAGGGCGGAACCAGGTCCTACCCCTTGTGTCGAGAAGCGCTCAGACTATGGCAATGGGCGATCTCCTCTCATCGGTTTCTGGTAGCAACGCATATCCCTGGGAAAACCAACATTGTAGCGGACAGATTGAGCAGAGCTATTCTCATGCCTCACGAGTGGTCTCTCAAGCAATCTATAGCGGAAGAGATTTTTCTGGAATGGGGTCGTCCATGTTGCGATCTTTTGCTACTCCCAAAACAGCAAATGTCCAGACTTCTTCAGCCTCTTCCCTCTATCAGGCCATCCCCCCAGAGACGCTCTGACCCAGGATTGGCCCCAGGGACTTCTTTATGCCTTCCCTCCATTTCCTCTGATCCCTCAGGTGATCCAGAAAGCTACCGTTTTGAGAGCCAAATTGATTCTCATTGCCCCTTACTGGCCTCGACAAGTTTGGTTCCCGTTCCTCCATCATCACCTTTTGGTGCAGCCATGGCATCTGGACCCAGTGCCAGATCTTCTGATTCACCAATCGGGTCAGCTGCACCGGTCAATTCCTTCTCTCAACCTCACAGCATGGTTGCTCCACTTCCTTCCTTAGCCAGGCTTCCTTTGATCTCTAACCCAGTTAGAGACATCATTGTAGCTTCGCTAAAATCCTCTACCAGGAGGATTTACACGAGCAAATGGAAACGTTTCTCTTATTGGGCTAAGGCCCAAAATATTGATCCTTTCACTGCCCCTGTTCAGGCAGTTCTGGACTTCTTAGCAGAGATTTTTCATGCAGGCTCCTCTTCTTCCACAGTCAGAGTTCAATTGGCTGCTATTTCCAATTTTCATGTCGGGATAGCAGATCATAATATTATGTCCCATAGGCTCTGCAGGGCCTTCTTGAAAGGAATTTTCCTACTAAAACCTCCAATCAGGAATCCTCCTCCTCAGTGGGATCTAAATTTAGTGCTGACATCCTTGATTCTTCCCCCCTTCGAGCCAGCTGTTTCTTGTTCCCTGAAATATCTTTCTTGGAAAACTTTATTCCTAGTGGCTATTACATCGGCCAGGAGGGTGTCTGAACTTCATGCTCTTTCGGTTCGACCCCCCTATTTGGTTTTTCACAAAGACAGAGTATCTTTGAGAACTAACCCAACCTTTTTGCCTAAGGTCGCTTCAAAGAACAATTTGAATCAATCCATTGATCTCCCTGTATTTTTCCCTAACTACTCAGATAGAGCTGAACAAAAGCTACATTATCTTGATGTCCACCGTCAACTTAGATATTATTTGGACAGAACAAAAAAATTTAGAAAATCTGATCAACTTTTTGTTTCCTATGCGGATAATAAAAAAGGCCTTCCTGTTTCTAAAGTGACTTTGTCTAGATGGCTTTCTTCGGTCATCTCTGAAATTTATCTGCTCAGGGGAAAACAGCTGTGCTCAAAACCTAAAGCACATTCAACTAGGAGCTTAGCTACTTCTACAGCTTTTCAAGCTAGACTTCCTTTAGACACTATTTGTGCAGCGGCCACTTGGGCCACTCCTCACACTTTTGTTTCCCATTACAAATTGGACTTGGCCTCCAGGGACAGAGCCAGTTTTGGCTCTACAGTCCTCAAGAGTTTGTTCCATTGAGCCACCCAGGATAGAGGTGCTAGGGACGCGGTCCCATCAAGCAAGAATGAAGGCGAGATTGACAACTTAACATTAAGAAGTTATGTACCTACCATAACGTTCCATGTTAGTTGTCTTCTCTCGCCTTCTTTCTTGCGACCCTCCCTCCTTCCCCCTGGCCTGGACAGACCTTGTTATAAGAATCTGTTATGCTGAAGACCATTCAGACCTGGTCCTTCTTCCATCTGTAAGTTTTCTTTCTTCCTTTGAGAAGTATTTTATGCTTGGTGCTATTGCCCTTTGTCAGCAAACGAGATCTGGGTACTTACCGCCTTGCATCATGGGATATGGGGCTGCCTCGAGCTGGTAAAAGTGACTCTCGAGCTTAGCAAGTGCCGAGTCGGAGCCGAGGGATCGGCTCCGAACCCATCAAGCAAGAAAGAAGGCGAGAGAAGACAACTAACATGGAACGTTATGGTAGGTACATAACTTCTTATTTTGCCATTAAAGTCAGTGGCAGGCAGAAGACAACAAGGCCAGTGAATAGTGGTTGCTAAGGGGGAAGGCTCAGTATGGGACTTGTAACTAGGCATTAGCAGACAATCATAAGCAAATGAGGGGAATGATACTGAATCCCAGATTTCCCCTCATGGCTAGCCTGCTCTCAACCATGTAGGTGTAGAAAGACCATGGTGCAAGCCTAAGAGCTAGCTGACATCATAGAGGGGTATGTCAGGCATACTGTAAGCTTATTGGAGCCCTGTGGCTTCATTTTGCCCTTAGCTTAGCAGAGCTAAGCAAGGGGGTGTGTCTGAAGCTGCCAAGCACTCTTTACATTGCCTAAACAGGTGCGCACGCCACGCACCGTGTTTTAAAGGAAAAAAAAAAAAGTAAACCTGGAAATAGCAGTCCTGTGCACACCTGAGCACTGTGTTTGCACGGCGCACCTCTGGGCTTAAACAGGAAGGCAATGGGAAGGGAAAACAGCAGTAGGAAGGTAATCAAGGAGAACTAGCATAGCTGGCAGGTGAAATGTATCAAAATCAGCCAATTACACAGGCAGCAGCCCAGCCTAGCACACTACTATAAACTATGCAAATACCTTTCCCTCTGGTTTTCCCACAAACTCTACACCACTCATGTACAAAAATGGGAATATTTTACCTAACAAAAGCAACAGAATGATAGGGGCTGCATTAGGTCTCATAAATCAACATGTGGAAGAGGATGAGGGTGGTGAGGATGAGAATGGTGATGACCAACCACAGTGAGGAGAAGGAGAAGAGTGTACAGACCCAGGGTAACCTACCAGGGGCTACATGACCTGGAGATAGTGGAGCACTATAGAGTGGACAGGGACCTCCTACAGCAAATTGTTGAGCTGTGCTGGCCACGCCTCACACACAGAACAACAGAGGGGAACCCATCCCGGTGGATACCAAGGTATGTGTAGGCCTAAGAATACTAGCCACAGGTACCTTCCAAAGGCCAACTTGGGATATCATGGGGATCTCACAGACAGCAGCATTCAGGGCACTCCACCAGTTCCTGGATGCCATGTCAGCACATGCCAGTGAGCACATATATTTCCACAACACCCGTGAGGAGTTGACCAGCAATATGCGTCTCTTCCACCAAATAGCAAAATACCCTGATGTAGTGGGTGCTATAGACTGCACGCACATGCACATCAAAGCACCACCCAGTGAGCGGGGCAGGGTCTACATCAACCACAAGGGCATCCCCTCCATCAACTGCCAGATCGTGTGCGATGCCCAGGGCATTATAATGAATGTGTGTGCTGGCTGCCCTGGAAGCTATCACAACTCCCACATCTGGCATATGACGCAGCTGTGCCAGAGATTTGCCAACGGGGACATCCCTTATGGCCAGCTAGTGGGGGGATGCTGGTTACGCACTGGAGCTGTGATACCCATCAGAAATGTACACACACCCGAAAAAGAACTCCAGAATGAGGCAAGCACACAGACTAGAATCATAATAGAGCATGTGTTTGGGATGCTCAAGTCACCGGTTCCGGTGCCTGGACATATCCGGTGGAGCCTTGCAGTACTTACTAGCTACATGTACCCAAATTGTCATCGTATGTGCCATGCTACACAATGTGATCCTGTGGAAACAGCTGCAGCAGGAACAACACGGGGCAGGGCCACACAGCCCCCCACCATTGCCAAGGCCTGCGCAGGCACAGAGTGGCTCAGAGGAAGAACAACCTGAGCCTGCCCCAGTAGGCAGAGGGAGGCATGTCCAGTATGCCCAGGCACTGGCAAAGAGGCAAAGCATAGCACATACACAGACACGGTAGGAACCCAGGGAATGACACCTCTCTCCGACTCGCACATACAGTAAAAGGGATGCCAAACATGACACTACCTGTGCTTATCCATTTGTAGGGAGTGTACTATATCCATCCGCCATAGTCAGTCCTCCAGCACCATCCTCAATACTGGCACATCCATAAGGTAAGTCGCTCCCACATCAATTGCTGAATGGAGTAGTACGTTTTGTTACTTGTATTTATGGTATGGATGTGAGCATGCAAGGGAATCGGGTGGCTGAATGGGATGCCAGCAGATAGTAGACACCTATAGAGTCAACATGAAATCTGTAACAAATACTGGTGTCACCATAGTAGCCAATACTAGACAAGGTGACAAAACCCACTGCAGGAAATGTGGTGGGCCAAATGTAGGACACACACATGCCAGTCAGGGAGGCTCACATACCCAAAAACAGTTTCAGCCAGTAGGACAGGCATGCACAAACACAAAGAAAGGCTGTGCTAAGGCCTCTGATTGATGGCTATGGAGAACAGCCCCCCTCCAGACCTACACAGATGGACTACAACAGGTCAGGCAGTGGGATGTTAGTTCTGAAGGGTAAGAAGTCTGAAACTGAAGTGTAGGTCAATAAAACCTAAGAACTGTAGTACAGTGATATGCCTCTAGTCTGCATGATAGGCCAGAATGCAGAATGAAATGGACTACCTGAAATACCAGTACAGTCATAGCAAATGTGTACAGTTGTCAGGTGTGCCCCCCCCCCACAATCCTATGTAGAAATGTAGTAACATGTATGTGTAGGTATAATAACAGTGGAGCACAGATTACCTGAGCCGGCCAAAGTAGCAGGATAGATTGTAGCACATGTACAATATACAGGGCTGTGTGTGTTAGGTTAGTGTCTGTTGTATATTGTGTGAGAGTGGTCAGCATGTAGGCATGGTGAGGTTTGTCCTGGTGGCCATTGGCCAGTACTGCCGTTGACAGGGCCAAATTCTCATAACTGCAGTGCCAAACACAATGCATCCCAGCAAGACACATTTCAGCAGTAAGCCATAGTAATTATTTGGATGTGATATCTGTCACCATCTGAAAGATGGACATGGCATGAATATGGGCCCAGACATACAAGCAGTACACAGGTGGAAGTACCCTAGACAGACAGTGTATAAAATGTTGCTGTCAAATGGACACACCTATGGAATTGTACATACAGGTTAGCAGCACATTAGTTGGGTTTGTAGTATGGAATACAAATGTCGTCTGGCCAGACACTGACAGACCACAAAGGTCACAGGTATGAAGCATTGAGAAACTGCTGATGTCCCTGCACAAGCCAGCATAAGTGGAATGCCCCTGGTATATCTGTGAGTCAGCTGCAAGTAGCTTCCATGGCCCACATGCACCCAGCTCACCCCACCATCACCCACAGGTACCTCACGGGTCTTATGCCTGCTGTTAGGAATGAATACAATATAACCCCCACCTCTGTATGGAAGTAGCCACAGAATGCAGCATGCAGAAGAGGTGTCCCATGCAGGTGTGTCCCTAGCTGTAAGCAGCACCCTGCCAGAATCCACACCACTGGATCAATAATAACAGAAACTGTTGACATTAACACCTTGCACACCTACCCTTTCTCCCCAGGGGAATATAGTGGCTTGTAGGAGTGACACAATGCAATGGCCTGCTACAGATGGCCTGCATTACTACCAAATGCCCTACAGTCATCTGCCAAAGGCCTATGTCTCACCCATACTGCCAATGTATGTTATGTCATGGACTCCCAAATACCAACATAACACAGTCCACAGAACCCAAATGCAAGGCCATGTCGACAAATCCCAGTAACATGTCTACCATATCCTACTGCATGAACTGTGGACCAACACCAAAATACTGTTGGGATGAAGTGATAACTATAGGGAACTTATCAAATAATGTTTGCATAATGTTTGGAAAAGGATAGAATAACGGGGGGGGGGGTAGGAGCATGGATGCCATGGAGTGTGCAAAGTCTGAAACTCAGCCGTGTGCACATACTGTCCCTGCCTGCAAACACAGGAATGGGTGGCTACAAACCTGCTTGTAAATCACAATGTGAAGGGATAATGACCAGAAATATGACCCCTGCCTCTGGGTAACCTGTGTGAATTTGTACAGCTGTGAGGTATGGCCACAGCAGGATATGGCCATACTGTTACGTCCATGGATGTACAAGCATGGGATCCTCAGCCACCAGTGTACCAAGGTGCTGAACCATTTACACAGACCCATCAGCAAGTGTCTGTAGCTTCCCCTCCAGAATGGCATGATTGTGCAAGAATATGTAGGCTGCAGACCACAATACTGGACACAGCTTCATTCACCCTGTGCTCCCCAGGAAATTACTGCAAGCAAATATGTATACCTGACAGTAGTTGATGACATAAAACATCACATTGTAAAACAGTGCATATGTCTGAATATCTGTGCTAACACCAAAACCATGTAGCAGAAGCAGTACAGACACAATTACCTACAGTAACCCACTATCCTTTGCCCATTTTGACCCCATATTGTCAACTGATCTACAGATATCCAGCAGAAACAGGTTGCTAGCTGTAGGTGTAGAACACAAAAGCCTGCACTGGAGTACAACCTTCTTGGAATGGATTCACACATTCAATACAGAAGGTCATACTGGGCATGCTCCCACACTTAGGGAAATGAAGCCCATGTCTGACAACAAAATAATGAAAGGTCATACTGGGCATGCTCCCACACAACAGAAATGAAGCCCATGTCTGGCAACAACACTGGATTAAACATATCTGACAGTCACAGATGTTTGTGCACACAATCCACATTGCACACCAGTCATGCTCTGCACACACACTGGATAGGAATGCACACATATATCCAAGGACAACACACTATAATAAGCCAAACATACACATACATAGATGTGTGGAAGAGAGTGACAGACAGTGACAAACAGCCTGCCATCATGAGGCCTGTCCCACCCAGCACACATCCAGTTGGCTAAAACCAAATGATGTGCAAATGTCAATCATTGTAGACATTTGACTCTGGTATCCCTCAGCACTGTAGTGCCTGTGGTGCTTGTGATTATCATTATTCATCTGGCAGTTGTATACACGTACCTGTGAAATATAAACATGTGTGTGGCTGAGTGTTCTGTGTGTGCTTCCAGATGAATGGTTTGTGACCCATGTACACACACTGCACTCCCCATTGCCCTACTTTGACAAGCCTGCTGATGTCATTCACCTTGAAATACACCTTTGGTGAAGAAGTGGCCCTATAATCTCTGTGGTGCATGCTATAACTGCATAGTGCTATAGTGTGATGTACTAGTTAGGTAGGAATTCTAATCCCAGACATGGCAAGTGTGTGTGTGTGTGTGTGTGTGTGTGTGTGTGTGTGTGTGTGTAGGCATCAATGCTTTTGTAGCCATTCACAGTCACTACACTCTCCATTGCCCTACTTTGGCAAGCCTTCTGATGTAATTCACCTTGAAATATACCTCTGGGGAATAAATAGCCCAGTAAGCTCCATGGCATGTGCTATAACTGTGTAATGATATAGTGTGATGTACTAGTTAGGTAGGAGTTCTAACCCCAGACATGGCAACTGTGAGACTCTGAGTGTGTTTGTCACTAGTATCCTGTGTGGAAGTTGCTGTGAGTGTGTAATAACAGGACTCATTGTGGAGTGGGTTTTGCAAATTTCTTATATGGTGGGCCTATTATATGTCACAGTGTCCACCTTACAAGGACAAAAGATGTCAAACAGCAGAGAGGCTGGTGTAAAAAATCCATACCCCTGCATGTGACATCATGGATTGGGGAATAATATAGGGAACCCTTGTATTACCCAGAGAACACTCTCCACCCATGTTTCATACACAAACACACTTAGCTAGGCAACAGCCATTATGTTGGTAGTTCCCTGCATATTGCCCACAGATAGTAACCATGGTATGGTTGCAGTGGACTACAGAGGACATGGCACCCTGTCCCATCCCTACAATAGGCAGATCATTGCATACAGTGGTCCTTTGCTTTGTTTCCCACTGCACACCTGCAACAACTGTAGTGTCAACAAATGTAACCCACAGAGGAAATACCATGCCTTATACACATGCCCTGTATGGACAGATACCACTGACACCATGAATACCTGTATCATGTTGTCAGTGTAGGTGCAGGGTCAACCTGGTTTCCATTGCCAGTTCTCACCACATGAGGTCAGGAATGGCACATCAGATGATTACAATCTGTCTACACAACATGCTCCAGACTCCCCAGATAAACTTCCACATGTCACAGAACATGCATGTGGGACGTGTGCACATTCCAGACGCCATCCATGTTATGGAATATAGAACACATACATGGCAAGCATTGCACAGCAGTGGCCACACACAATAGTAACCCAGATGAGTGGATGGTGAATACAGTACCCACCTGTGTCGGCCAATCCAGAGACTTCACCCGTGAGCCACACTGCAGACCATTGTCATGTGGCCTGATACCAAGGTGTACCATTTACCTAACCTTGTACAGCCTTCTGGCACAGTCAACCACCACACACCTGTGAAGCAATGCACCCATGCATGTCAGTACTGGCAAACCTGTGTCTGTGTGTGTGTGTGTGTGTGTGTGTGTGTGTGTGTGTGTGTGTGTGGAGTATAATGATTTGGATGCCATTCACACTCACTACACCTCCCATTGGCCTACTGAAGCATGCCTTCTGATGTCAGACACCTTGACATACCCTTCGCCCATATGTCAGCCTGATAACCTCTGTGGTGCATGTGATACCTGCGTATTACTGTAGTGTGGCAAACTAGTTAGTTCGGAATTCTAATCCTGACCCTGCCAACTGTGATAATGTGTGTGAGTCCCTGAGAGAGCGTGGCTGTGTCGTCCTTGACACCTTTTCTTGTGGACAGGCACATGTACTACACCTACCTTATCCCTCCTTTATCACTGTTACTGATGTCACTCACCGTCAAATATACCTTTGGACAGCTCCCCAACATGTAAGCTCTGTGGCACATGCAATAACTGCATAGACATGTAATAGCAATACATAGTCAGATAGGGGTTTGAAACCCCGTACTGTTAAGTGCAATGCACCCATGCATGTCAGTACTGGCAAACCTGTGTCTGTGTGTGTGTGTGTGTGTGTGTGTGTGTGTGTGTGTGTGTGTGTGTGTGTGTGTGGAGTATAATGATTTGGATGCCATTCACACTCACTACACCTCCCATTGGCCTACTGAAGCATGCCTTCTGATGTCAGACACCTTGACATACCCTTCACCCATATGTCAGCCTGATAACCTCTGTGGTGCATGTGATACCTGCGTATTACTGTAGTGTGGCAAACTAGTTAGTTCGGAATTCTAATCCTGACCCTGCCAACTGTGATAATGTGTGTGAGTCCCTGAGAGAGCGTGGCTGTGTCGTCCTTGACACCTTTTCTTGTGGACAGGCACATGTACTACACCTACCTTATCCCTCCTTTATCACTGTTACTGATGTCACTCACCGTCAAATATACCTTTGGACAGCTCCCCAACATGTAAGCTCTGTGGCACATGCAATAACTGCATAGACATGTAATAGCAATACATAGTCAGATAGGGGTTTGAAACCCCGTACTGTTAAGTGTGTGACACAAACATGCTTAGCTTTTACTCTCCTACCCCCTCCCTGTCTTACTTTGTCTCTGTCGTGTCTCTCTCACTCCCTCTCTGATGGATGTGGAGATGTACACCTGTTTTGCTTAGGCATCAGCTTGTGTTTTGTAAGTAATGCCTATGATCAGCTGATGGCCTGTGCATGAATTGCAGTCCCCCACTAGCTGATTGCATATGGAACAGCTGTGGTAACATTGCCATAGCCAATTGCATGGAAACACACTCCTATAACTAGGAACATAACTATAACTGGCCCTTTTTCAATCACTATGAGCAGGACTTCATGTTAGTGTTTGGCAAACAGAATCACAGATGGTAGTGGGATATGCCTCTAACAACATACACTGTGAAGACAGGCCGACAAACAGGAGGGGGATGTTCCAGACTTGACTACAAAATGTAAGTTTTGCTCTTCTGCATTTGAAGTAATGTTGGTTTAACAGGGTTTGTGTGGATATGGCTGGTCTACATGATTGAATACCTGTCATGACAGTGTTATGTGGTTGAGGAAACTCCCACCTGTAGGGTTATCTGCAGACTGGCCAGTGTTTGAAGTCTTATGTGTCTTGTGTTACTCACAGATTACCTATCTTAGAACTGCAGAAGCATAGTCTGAGGATTGCAGTCAGTACATGGTGACAGCCATGAGAGTTACTGACTTCATATCCCTCATAGGACATATGTCACAACAAACCCTGTTATACCAGTAAATGTATGAGGTTATCACAGCAACATGTCAATATTGGCCCTGTGTTCGTGCCTCCAGCCACAACTCTGTCAAGCTTTGTACATATGTCATTCAGTAAGGACATATGTCAAAATAAAGCCTGTTACACCAGTAAATGTATGAGGTTATCACAGCAGCATGTCAATATTGGCCCTGTGTTCGTGCCTCCAGCCACAACTCTGTCAACCTTTGTACATATGTCATGCAGTAAGAGGTGCATATGTTCAGTACACCATTATTTATTGACATCATACCTGATAAGCCAGTGAAATATCAGACTGCTAGACATGTTATGTATAGTAGGGGTTATATTTGAGGACAAAACCTGGACATTCTTTGGTAGTGTGTACAGTACTGAGGTCTATGTACTTATGGTGTTTGTCGACAGTGTGTGTATTGCGAATATGTACCTTGGCCTGTGTACAGACTGTGGTAGATGTCATTGTTCTTGGTCCTGTTCTATCTGATGTTACATGCTGCTCCAGTGTATGGTACCCTAACGGCTTACATGTTTGTAGGGCCAAATCCACACATGTCCCATACCACAGTCAGGCATCGGACTAGACTGTGTAGTGGCCCAGTATATGTAGGGTTAGTGTGTGAGTGGCACATATGTGGATGGTGTTGATCAGACAGTCCATATACTGTAATATTAAGCTTGCTTACCATATGTGACTGTGGCTGTGTTCACATTGGTTGTGGGTATGCACTTTCACACAGGTGTCTGTTACTCTGTGCTGTGACATGTCTGTAGAGCCTGCTATATTTGCAGGTACATCTGTAGTCCCCCGTAAGAAATGTAGGCCAGTGTTGTGGCAGTTTGCCTGTAGTTTGCACAGTGCTTTGTGACATGCCTAGCAGCTCAGTGTACTTACCCAGTCTGATGTTATGTCCAAGTATTTATCAGATGTACTGCTGCTGGGCCATCATAACTGTTATGTATTTCTGATAAAGCAGTGGGATGCTGTACAGATGTAAGTCACTAACTAGTGGGTAGTATGTGGCCATGTGACCTCTGCACCAAAGGTTATTGTGTGTCAGGACAGACAGGAGTGTGTGAATGCATAAATTGTGTGGGCATATGTATTCCAGTATTTACGTGATAATACCCATTTACATGGCTGTTAACATCCACATTGTCAGCTTGGTCCACATGTCTTGCATTAAGGGATTCTGTGTATACCTCTGGACTGACCAGAATGCGTCACTGTCCACATTTATTGGTCATATCTCTGCTGTATTCCACAGGACCATTACTGTGATGTCTGTGGTACTGTACTATGATGACCTTAGGATGTCTGACAGTAACTGATGGCATACATGTCAATAACAGATGTGACCTCCCACACACAACATTTCTGTTAAGACAACCCCTGTTACAGAATCAACAGTCTTCATTTATACCTGCAATACTTACATGACATCCCCTTGCACTAGGAGGTTGAGACGATTGTTGCTGAGGTATGACTCCACTCCATGTTCTGGATATATGTTAAACATATATGTAATATATATACACATGTGTGTGTGTATGTGTATATATATATATATATATATATATATATATATATATATATATATATATATACATATACATATCTACATACATATGTGTATATATATATATATATATATATATATATATATATATATATACGCACATCTATATATACATACACACACACACACACACACACACACACACACACACACATATATATATATATATATATATACACACACACATCTATGTATGTCTACACATATACAGATAATTATATATATATATATATATATATATATATAGTTACAGATATCTTCATATATATATATATATTTACACACACACACACACACACACACACACACACACACACACACACACACACACACACACACAGATCTATATATGGCCATATATATAAAATGCAATATATAGATGTATATAAATACATATATATATGAATATATATGTGTATGTACATGTACACATATATCTACACACACACACACACACACACACACATATATATCCTTGTTATGTGTAAACATTACTGTTGTGTATACCCTCCCAGATGTATCTCACCGTATTTATCTGATATGTGTATATTTAGATATATCAACATACTTGATGCAACGGTAATATTACTAACCAGTACTACACAATTGTAGAGGTCACAGCAATTGTTCAATACTATTCAGTATGTGTACTGACAGATATATAGGAAAAACATCAACTGTCTTCACAGCTGTCATGGCATAGTGGTTAACTGCTGTGACTGTAGTGTACAGGGTCAAGGGTTCAAGACCTGCAAGGGCTGTTTATTTTGTTGCTGGGTAGAACAAGGGCTGTTGGAAACAGATTGATTAAGACAGTTTTGAGCAGCTTTAAGTGCATTTGCAGGGGTTTGTGTGAAGCTAAGCCATGCAAACGCACAGGTAAATGTATGGGCACTTACACTGTGTAGGCTTCGCTTACCAGTGTGCAAATGTGCTTAGCTATAATATTGCAGCAATGCTGACACCTGCTAAGCATGGCTCAGCCCTGGTAACCAGTGCTCACATTCCAGTCTGATAACATAGCAGTGTAATGACATCTGTAATAAGTGTATGTAATGCCATGTACATAACCTGCATCTATGCTCTGTCATTACAGTAACAAGGGGTGTGAGTCTCCTGTCTGGGACACTTGAGTACATATGGCTTGTACAACACTCTTATCCATGTTAATGTGTTACATACATAGGTAGTATCTGAGGTTATATGCAGTCACACTGGCATGTAGTGTATAATTACATTGCCACTGTTGACAGTGCTTATCCAAGTAAGTGTAGATTGCAAATTGTAATACTGGAAACAAACACCCCTACATGCAAAGATGGACTCTTGAGTCCTCACTGTTGTGTTCCTGGTGTGTGAGCTGCATCTCATTAAATATTTCCTACTGGATAATGATCTGACATGTGGAAAATAACTGTAGACTACTGTCTGTATAGCACATGTCAGTGAGAGTTGCCGTCATTTAGTAATGTCATACCTATCTGTGTCAGATGTCTATCTGTCAACACATTCATCCTAATGCATGGCTAGTTGACTAGCTGATGTCTGTCCTCTGTACAAATGTGCAGGTGTCAGGTATCCATCTTGAATACTTACAGGGAGTCTATGCTTGACTGACACTGACACGTCTGCCCAGCTGTGTTATAAATGCCAGAGATAGGAATCCACACCCTGTACGCACTACATGCTATGGATACCTCAACTACACTACCACAGTTAACAGAACATGCTTGGGTGCAGGTCTCCAAGACAGACACTGACCATGTTATGTAATACATGTTGCATAAATGTCAACTGGAGCACCTCACTGGCCCTCTGCAAGAGGCACCCAGATGATTGGCTGATGCATGTCTCTCTCACCCTGAGGATCACCCCAGTGGTATCTGTTGATTGATGGCCTGCTGGCACATGACAGGTGGCATGATACCACTGTACACACATCCCCTACACTTCCCATCTCTCCATGGACAATAGCCTGGTACACACTTATGAACACCTGCATGGATGCACCCCAGTACTGACAAATGTGTACGTGTGCATTACTGAGAATATCAGTGTCTGTGTGTTTGTAGACCTGTAGTTGGGAATACCATGAGGCCCTTCACACCCACCGCACCCCCATTGCCATAGTTAGATGTAGCTGCTGCCGTAGCAGACATTACATGTACCGTGTTACGCTCTTCTCCCTAAGAGCTACCTGGGCCTTGCAGTACCAGCACAACACTGTTGTACAAATGGTTTGATAGGCATGGGATACCCACTGAGTTCTGGCAAGTGTGTGTATGTATATATATATATATATATATATATATATATATATATATATATATATATATATATATATATATATAGGGTACAGCATTCTGAGGCCACATTCTCCTATTACTATATGCAATGCCACACAATATTAGGGATAGTGATGTTACTGACCGTAGGAGTGGCATGACAATGCATCTCCCTACTATGCCTGCGGCATGTGCATTAGATGCATATCCCTGTCGTAGCACTCTTGGGATGGACAAGGGGTTGTATTGCAGTCCTTGTCAATGTGTGATGGTGGGTATGTCAGAGTGTTATTATGGGTTTCAGTGCATTCAATATCCACAGTGGGATGTGGGTGCTGAGTACACTGTCATTACACCATGGTACCCCTGGTACATGTCCCATGTATCACTGTATGGGGACCACTGTCACCATCAACCATACAGGTAACTGATAACACTATCCAGCTCAGTTATGCATGTGCTGTGTGCAACCCACCTGTAACACAATGGACACACTGACAAGGTAGTTAGCAGTGATAGGCTCAGGTCTCTCAGATGTGTGTCTGACTGTTGTGTTTGTCAGTGTGTATATGACGGTATGTCACACTATGTATTTCCATAAACAGCCATTACATCCCCCATTTCCATACTGTACATGCCTGGGGATGTTCTTCATGTAATATGTAACCTGGAACACACCTCATCCTAAAAGTTGTGTGGTGTTTGCAATTAAAGCCACACACATCAGTAGCACTACATACCTAGGTAGGGGTCTAGTTCCAGTGTTGCCAAGTACGAGTGTACGTGTATGTGGAGGAATATACTCTGTTTGCAGAATATACATGTCTCAGGAGGTCATCTGTCCAAGAACTGCCTGGCATATGCAAACATTTCACAGGTATCATCCTGTGGACATACATTCCATCACAGCTAGTGTTAGAAGTGTAAATGGCCTCTTCCCCACTGTATAGGTGTGCAGCGATACTGTGGTTGGTATATATAGCTGGCTATGGCTGTTGTGGACACATGGTATGTGCAATGGTGAGGTATGGCTACATGTCTAACTTCTGGGTGCTACCTGTTGGGTATGGAGTCCACATCATGGCATGTAAGATGTGGGCAAGCCACGGCTGCCTCTGTTACAGGTAAGTGGGCACATTTGATGGCCAAACATCTTGGACAGCAGACAATTTCTTGGTGTGACATTGGAGACATGTACTTGCTGGAAGGTCCATACTCATGAAGAATGCATGCTGTCAGTACCGCAACAGCTGCTTCCATTATATTTTATCTGAAGTGTATGCACACACATGCTTCCAGTGTTTGTGAAGGTATGTATTCCCCATATTTGCTGACCTAACATAGGACTCCATATTATGTACTCATTGCTCATGTTAGGACCACATTGCAGGTTGTAAGGGTTGTGGACTGCAGTATTGTGATATGCCGTAGTGTAGATCTGTAACAGTTGCCATTTTAATACTGGTATATACACTGTTGTAGCACTGTATAAGGGTGCTGTTTCAGACATATCCCTACTGTAGGCCATGTGTCCCACCATTATGTTTATCTTTGCACACACATTTTTCAATGACAGGATGTTAGTTATATTGCAGGTGTCTGACATACCCTTCAGATACACCTTCATGGTGACCACTGTGATGCAGTGCAGTTAACAACAATACATGAACATGTACAGGATGCATTATAGGTAGGTGTGTTAAATGTGTGCATGGAATATACCATGGCCATAACATGACCGGTGTATTGGCAAACCTGAACAAACACCATACTCACCAGCTACAAGCTGCTACCCTGGAGGTATACCAGTGGGACCTACATAAGTGTGTGAGAGATGTGATGTCAGTAGCCAGAGCTGTGGCATTGGTACAGGGTGGGTGCAGCATTACAGTACATCAACAGTACAAGCCCACAATACTACAGGTTATGCATATCTGTTTATTACTACAACGCAGCAACAGACTTTATATATTTCATCTCACATATGCATGATCTAACTGTACAGATGTGGATGGATAGACAACAGTGGTCTAATGATATGCCCTGTGGCCTTACCTGCATGCTCCTCTGCCATTGTGTGGGTAGCACCCACGTCCACTATGCTCTCCGCCAGATGTTGTGTTTTGGGTGGGCAGGTGCCCAGAGGCTGGCAAGGAGCTCCTCAACATGTGTCAGGGGAGGCTGGATGGCATGACACCCCCTGTTGCAAGCTGTTCCCCCCTAACTGCAGCAGCACTCCGGGCATGGCAAAGTAGATCGGTGCATCGATGTCGGACCTGCTCATAACTGCGGTTATACAGGCCAACATCGTTTACCCTGTGGACAAGATTTTGTTTGGCTGAACAACATATGGTAGTGCTGCACCAGGTGTGAGATATCATTCTCCTCTGCTGTATAAATGGGCAAGTGTGCCCTCGACATACTGCCTGAAGACATAAAGATGGAAACAGGTCTGAGGACCTCATACTGCAAAGTTATCATAGTTGTTAATACACATCTCTGTCCTCCTACCATATTTGCAACAGCAGTTTGATCACACATCTCAAAAGGTATGTCTACAGAAGACCTACCGTTGTGACATATATTGTATTGTACAGCACTTTGTGCTATGTGTTTGTAGTCATGTTCCCCGTGGGGACACTATCATTGGTGGCCTATTATGGACAATGTCACCTGCATGCCATTGTAAGGGCCACTATGGTTCCATATATGCATGTGTTCTGTTTGCTTTGCGACTGCTGCACATCTTTTGTTTTTTGTTAATGGGGATATCTGTGCATGCTGTTGGACATGATCCGGGAATCTGTGGACTATTACTACCCACATATGTTCTGTAACAATGACACAATAGCATGTTTGGGGTACACTTGCCAACAGAACCACCTCTCCCACCTCATCTTGCCATGTTACCAGGCCACATCACATGTGGGACCCACCGTAGGGCCTCCTCATCTACTGGTCCTGCACTACCTTTAGGTGGAACCACCTCAGGGGATGGTGTTCACACACTTCCGGGAGCACACATAGTCAGGATCCTGTCACCCGAAATCAGATCCTGGGTCTTGTTGATAGGGAGCTCCACAGAGACTTGGGGGATGTGCTACAGCACCTTGAGGCCCTCAGTACACACTAACAGGGTCCGCATGCTCCACTTGCTCAGCCCCCAGCCCAGGCACCTTCAGGGCCATAAAACTGATGTTGTGACTGCCCATGGGTGGGGACCTAGGTCCCATTGTTTCCATATGGGGGCTCATGGGCTTCCACATCACAGACAACACTGCTCATCCATGGCACATATAAATAATTCCACATCATCTATTCCATTATTGTGGACCAAGTACTACATTCGGTTACATGCGTAAATGCTTCATATACCTGTTGTGGGAATGATGTCTCTTCTGGATACAGTTTGCTGTGTGGATGGCTGGATGGATGTGTGTTTGTTTGTTTGTTTGTTGTATTTTTTTATTTCTGTCTCTTCCTAGCTCTCTCTCTCCACTAAATGGTTTGAACTGCTTTTAATAGATTGCAGCATGGATTTTGTAGGTAATGCACATGATCAGGTGATGGCCTCTGCACCAGTGTTCACCACTTGCTTCCTGCATACAGACTGCTGTGTAGTACTTCCAATTACCATGGTCATGGCAACCTACTACTGTAAATTACTACATCATGTGGGTGTGGTCCATTTACCTTTTCTGTATGGAGGACATCCATCCTGTGTGTGGGCAGCAGTGTTACAGACCTACAGACAGTGTGACTAGTGTTGTTATATGCATTGTATTGCACCTGTGTTACAGGGTTTGTGTGTACATACTAGTTTAGCATGGAATGCAGTCTGTCTGCATTGCTCTCAACTGTGGACCTATCCACATGATGGCCAGAGGATTGCGTGTTATGTTTTGTCTGTCCACCACACAGGTCTTGTGTCAGATATATCACTGGCATTGTGTCTGTTGAGTGCTATCAGTACATGGCTACATCCATTTGTGTTTCTGACTTCATATTCCTGATTAAGGGTATGTTGCAAACTATCCTTTAACACCAGCAACTTTCTCAGTGTATAACAACACTATTGCAAATATGGCCCTATGTTCCGGACTCTGTCTTCCACCTATATACCTGGCTTTGTCCATATGACATGCAGTAAGAGGTTATGTAGTGGCCTGTGATTGTCATGCTGCCATTCCTGCCATCATTCCAGTGATGTTGTGGTCCCCACACATATTGTGGGGTAGGGTCCATATATATGTGGGCTACAGCTAGACAAAACTTGTGTGCCCTTCTGCAGTCCAGAGGTCAGTATATGTAACACTGTTATATGCCCCTGTAAGTCAGTCTGTGGGTGAGGGGTATGCACCATATATAACCTAGGCTGTTACAACATGTGAGTGATATCAGTAGTAAGATGCCTTAAGGTATATGGCTGCACATTTTTAGACATTTCACCTTGGGAACATTGGTGGCCTAGTGCTTACTGTCATACAGACTGTTTTGTTTGTCAGTGTGATAGTGATGTTTTCAGTTAAGCATTGTTATGTAATAGATACATCTCATTGTGGCAACTTAGTTCTTTTCCCCCTAGGGGTTGAGTACAGAGTGTAATTGGAGGCTGCTGAACTATACATCTGCATTACTTACTGTTGATTGATTGTTATCCTGTGGCCCAGTCTTTCTTTACTATTGTACTACTTGAAGGCCTTGGCCTGGACAGCAACATATGTTGTGCTTTTGGATTACTGTATAAAATGATCTGCTTGAGAGTTGCATTACTCAGTTAGTATGTATTTCAAACACCTGACAGCTATATGACATGGCATATACAACTGTAATAGTACACAAATAAACATTTCTTATGTATGCAAACCTGTGTGTGGTGTCATATCCTTTGACTTCTCTGTGAGTATATGTTTCATGCAATAATTGTCTTCTGTATGAGTGAATCATACACTGTCCATTTTAAAAGGTGGCAACTGTAGGAATACTGGCTGTTCAGTATGGTGTGCACACTCTAAATATGTATCTTCCTATACATATCTATGTGTGTGCATGTGTGTGTGTATATATATATATATATATATATATATATATATATATATATATATATATGTGTGTGTATATAGATATACATATATATATATATATATATATATATATATATATATATATATATATATATATATATGTATATAGATATACACACACACACACATATATATATATATATATTTATATATATCTTTGGAATGTTTATTGCTTCCACATTGTACATTCCATATGGTAGCCAGACTGTACTGCATAATATGTTATTGATACCATCCTGACATCATACAGGTGGGATGGATTACTGTTAACTTCTTGTGGCTATGTTGTTTAGGGTCCTGGGTATGGGACTTCCAAGTGTTGATATTGTTTTGCAAGGCAGATCTGTTTGGCTGTGGGAGAGGGGTGATATGAATAATTACAAGAGATACTTAGCTTGGGCCCCCTCACCCCCATTAACGGTGCATTTGGTCATATATGTATTTGTTTTGTTCTGTTTTATATCTATATATATATATATATATATATATATATATATATATATATATATATATATATAGACATATATATGTAGACATATATATCATAGATGTTTACATATATATGTGTGTGTATATATATATATATATATATATATATATATATATATGTGTGTGTGTGTGTGTGTGTGTGTGTATATATATATATGTATATATATATATATATATATTTACACACACACATGCTCACACATACATCTGCATGTATAAATACATTTCCTGTACTGTTGAATTACTGTGCTGGATGATATGTTTGTGAAAACATCAGGGATATGTATATCTGACGTGGCTTAGTGGTAAATCACTTTGGATATGGTGTGCAGGGTCCTGGTTTCGAGATTTGCAAAGGTTGGTTATTTTGTTGGTGGGTAGGACAAGGGCCGTTGGATACAGAGTGATTAAGGCACTTTTAAGCAGTTGTAAGTGGGTTTGCACTGGTTTGCACGATGGTAAGCAATGCTAACTTCTGATTAAATATTCTTACAGTCAGCCACTAAATTGCTTATCCTGTGTAGGTATTGCTTACCCCCTCGCAAACAGGCTTAAACCGGCTTACTGCTGCTTAAAAGTGCTTACTGCTGCTTACCCCTGTGCTAATTTCTTGAAAAGAAAAAGAGTTGATAGGAAAGTGGTGAAAACGGGGCACAAAAAGGGAAAGACAGTAGGGAAAATAGCTAGGGATATGCAGGACGGGTGTAGGGAAGGTTCTTAGCTGCCCATTTCTTTTACAACAACAGCTGTGCATATGCACTGATTTGGAGGTAGATTTGGACACTCATACCTTTGAGAGAGGAGTGAGGACAACAATAATATGTTGTGATGCCAGTTACACCAGATTACATGTGTCCAGTGGACATGTGTGTGAAATGGACAGCTATGTATGGGGCGAGATTTTTTTTGGGGAACAGATTGCCCTTTTTTTAAGGTGAGAGTGGGATGTTGGAGAGGGATAGTAGGTATATTTGGGGAGGTAAGTTGGGTAGGATAACAGACAAGGCAGACTGCAGGGCAGTATATGACACGTGGGGGGTAAACATCTTGGATGGGGAGGGGTGTTTGGAAGTCAGAGGTCCATGAGCCCCCTAGTGGAAACAGTGGGACTGAGGTCCCCACCCATGGGCAGTCACCACTGCACATTCACGGCTCCAAAGATGGCTGTGCTGGAGGCTTGGTAGGAGGGGCAGGAAGACCCTCTAGATGCATCATGCGGCCCTTAAGCCAGTGTAGCAGATCTCCAAACTCCCTGCGGAGCTCGCTACGCACCAGACCGCGGACCTGACGACGTGACAGTATCCTGTCTGTGCCCATTCCTAGGGGGGCGAGCCCCATCCCCTGAGGCGGTCCCACTTGAAGGTGGTGCAGGACCAGCAGACGAGGAGGTCTTGGGGTGGTCCCCAGATGGGCTGGTGCCCGGTACCACGGCCAGATGAGGTGGGAGAGGTGGGTCCGCTGGGACTCGCCTTCCCAAACGTGCTATGGTGTTTCTATTTTAAAACGTATGTGGGTTAGTAATAGTTAACACATTCTAGGATTAGGTATAAGAACATGCATAGATATTCCCATTAACCCAAAACACCAGATATGGAACAGCTGCATAGCAAACAGAACACATGTATATATGGAACCACAGTGGATATTACAACAGCACGCAGGTACATTGATGGCGGCATGCCACCAATGTGGGAGTATTTCAACATGGCACATGCATAGAAGCAAATTTCAATATTTATCAAACAATAGGACATATGTCCCAACAGTAGATTTAATTGTACACATACCGAGTAAGTTGTGTATTTAGTTTATTGTTGCAGATATGGTGGAGGGGAGAGAAAGATGTCAATTTACAACTTGTATATCCCTGTAGTTCTCATTACTTTCTTATTCAGTGCTGTGATCTGTACCTTACAGGTATTATTACACTACCCTATGGCCTTAGTTTGGACAGTGATATGGTTGTAGACAACTATATACATGAACTGTGTTTTACCTGCAGTATACACCTCTTACCTGGTATACCTGTGGAGGTATTGTTTGTTAACACTACCTGACTGTTTATATGCATATTCCCAGATTCCAGGTTGCTGTTATGCACATACCTCTCCATCTCTTATTGCACATACTCGGGCATGTCTTGACAACATGCAGTTGAAACTGGGACATATTTTGACTATTGCCCTCATAAACTTTGTTAAGTTGCTACAATGACAGGTTTGTTTTCATAGACATTTTCCAAATATTTACAGGCCTAACAGTCAGTTATATGACATTAAATGCTGCCTAAATGTCAGAGATTATCACATTGATATGCCAGGGGGACAGAGTAACAGGCAGCAGATATGAGACAATTATCTGGACATTCTGGACAGATCTGTACAGTTGAGGGGTATGATTCTGCATACAGCTTACTACCACTCCCAGGATTCGAACCATGGCTGTGTCTGCTAAAAATAAAACTGGATACATCATAGTTGAGTGTGCTATATAGATATTGCTGTGTATCTTTTTTTCTGAATTCTGTCAGTAAGTCTCCCGTGGTTTTACAGTCTGAACCTTGTAATTACAACACTCTTATACAGGGTTTCCTAGACAGTTTTATTATGTAGCACTGTGTGGATGACAGTGATGAGTAATACCTTATTATTCAGAGATACTCCAACACTAACATTGCCATGCATTACCAGAATAAACAGTACCAGTCCAGGATTTCAGTCTTTTATTTCTAGGCACAGTTTTCATATCTGACAGACCTGTGGGGGGAATGTTTGTTAACACTACCTGAATGTTGCCACACATATTACCAGATTCCACATTATTATTATGCACATACATCTCGCTCTTTTACTGTACACACTCTGGTCTTAGCTTCACAATATGGGGGTGGAGTTGAGACATGCTTTGCTTATTACTCTCGTAACAGTTTGGTGAGTTGCTAGAGTGACAGGTTTGTTCTTATAGATATATTTCTGACAGTTATGATGTCTGACAATCAGTTGTATGTCATTATTTGCTGCCTACTTCTGGGATCATCCCACTGATTTGCCAGGGGGCAGGATGACAGGCAGGGGACTTACACCAATTATCTGGACTTTCTGACAATATCTGTACAGTTGTGGGGTATGATTCTGCATACAGCTTACTACCACTCCAAGGATTTGAACCATGGCTGTGTCTGCTAAAAATACAACACTTCCCGTCTCAGTTGAGTGTGCTATTTGGACTATGTTGTCTATCTTTTCACTGTTTTCTGTCTCTCAGTTGTACTATACAGACATTCCTACACATTTTATTTATGTAGCACAGTGTGGGTATCAGTGCTTAATACAACAGTACTATTAAGAGATTGCAAAACTACATTACTATATGATACCAGAGTAAACACAAGCAGTCCAGAAGTTAAACCTTTATTGCCAGGCTGTTACCATTTTATTTACATGCAACCTATATGAGACTCTTCCTGCCATATTGTCTGGTGTATTCAGTACATGCCATACACAATACAGGTTTTATACTGGCAGTTAACTTTCTACTACTTTTAAATTTATTTCTTATGACAGTACATGAAGATTATTACTAACCTGCCTCACAATGCAGCCTCTGCAGCCTTCAGGCATGGGCTTCCTGATTCACAGCCTGCACGTCTGCCACTGTCAAAGACATAAGAGGAATATTTAGCGATACCTATCCATAATATACATGAATTGGCAGTTATTAAACAGGTAGTAGAATGATACTTACACACAGCTGGGACATCATCTGTCTGCCTATCCTTTTGGATTCACTGATCCAAGAGCTCCCTCTTCCTCCGTTTCAGGTCGGCATAGTGATGCCTGACCTGCTTACCAGTTTGAGGGATGCCAGTGGCACTGGTGAGGTCATGGGCAAGACGGTCCCAGGCTTCCGCTTTATATTGGGAACCCTGGTACTGACCCTGCAGCAGTCTTTGGTCATGGTCTTTAACAATGAGTCCTGCCATGACTTTGGACTCCTGGATGCCCTGGTGCTGTGCCTGGAAGTGCGATCCTTTACCCACATCCAGCCATAGTGCTTACAGGAGGAAGCTGCAACCAGTTATGAGATGTATTCCCGCCTGTGAGGTTTAAATAGGGCCAGTTTTCAGCACTATTCCGTGATTGGATGGTTTTGAAAATGCTAAGCTATGAGCAAACCTGCTTACCTAAGGTTGGCATTGCTTAAAGGGGTATACCAACTGGCAAATGGATTTGGCTGTACTACACATTGCTTACACCTAGTAATCAGGGATGTGCAATGCTTAGCATTGCTTAATTTTAAATTTGCACACTATTTGCTGTTTGCCATTGATTTATCATTCATTACATGTTATATATTTGTTTAGTATCCATGATTCATGTGTACATACACTGTATGGGGTCCTTGTGTTTATTGGGGGATTTCACCACTTTATTACAATGACAAATTGTGGTACAACTACGGACATATTTTCATTATTGCTTGTATAAACTTGGGACAGTTGCTAGGGTAACAGGATTTGTTTTAATATATGTTTTATGACAGATTTGAAGTCAGACACTGAAATGTATGGATTTACTGACTTCAGTCCTGAGATCATCCCAGTGATTTGCCAGGACAATTGGGGTGCTCTATGGGTGTGTAATATGAACATTCTGCGATGATTTGTACAGTTGGGAGGTATGCAGCCTCCTGTGAGCATTCTCGCTCATTATAATTGCCGTCCGGCACTTCCTGAGTGCGGGGACGTGTGTATTGTGAGAGCTCTGCCCTCGGACACAACTCTTGCACTTGTACATGCTCCGTGTCCATTTAGGAGCAGAGGTAGCGCACCTTCATTACTACGCATGGCTCACTGCCGTGCTGCTCTTGAACGGATGTTTCCATGCAGGAATAAGCTATTCCTGCATGGAACCTTACTGAATCCTGGGATATGTTTCAGACATACTGTTAAAAGTAGGTATTTACAGCTATATCACATTTGATTAATTATTGAAATGTTAAATGTTAGCTTGATGTGTTTTTTATTATTTTTGAAAGGGAAATACTGTCAACAGAAAGGTGGTATTTTGATAAGTTTGGCAGTGGCCCTAGTTATTCCAGTCTTTTTATGGCTTATTGGGAAATTGATTACTTTTTAAATCAGACCATCGGGCAGAATATTGATGTCTACAAGCATCTTATTGACAATTTATATACTATTTGAAAAAAAAACACACAGAGTGCAGTTGCCCTCATTTTCTGTGCATTATATTTGTATCACATTTCTGACTATATGACATTTAAAGTTCAGCAAGACTAAAATTATTCTTTGGATGTTATCGCTTATAAAAGAGAAAGAAGGACTAATACTGTAATTGTTATAGAAAGAAATGACAACAATAAGTATTTGTGCCAAAAGAGAATGCATCCCAAGAAACCATATTAGAACAAAACTTCATACAAAGAGAGTATCCAGTGGAGCTGGTTAGGGATACCATTAAAGAAGTAGTTGATGGCAGACTAATGTTTGTCAACTACTGCAGTAATAAAGGGGACAAATGTACCTCTGTGGAAAGAACTACTAAAGTAAATAATGCCAATAAATATTACAAGTTTATGATTCTAATGTTCTGCAAACAGCAACACTATTTCAAATATACTTAATGAGAAATGAAAGATTTTAGATGCTTATCAAGCTGCAGTTTATAAAGTAGAAGACAGGTTTAATTTTATTTTATTTTTGAAAGAGCCAAGACTATGAAATCTACTTTTCAGATGAATAAGTTGACCAGTGCAACAAATCCATCCATCCACAACCCCTTTTCCCATTTTTGCACATTGGGTTGGGGTGTCACTTCCAACAGTGACAATCATCTAGAGCCAACGTTCACACTGCCAGGTGGCTAGCCCTGCCATGGCAGTTCTTCCATGTGACACACTTGCACACACACAATCATACCTATGGCCAATTTAGAGTGTCCAGTCTACCTAATGCATGTTTTTGGAATGTGGGGGGGAAACCAAAGCACCTGGAGGAAACCCACTTGAAAATAGAGAGGACATGCAGATTCCACACAGAAAGTAGCCCAGCTGAGAATCAAACCAAGGAACCTCTTTCTGTGAGGTGACAATGCTACCTGCTGCACCACTGTCACTAATTACAATAGTAATGAAAAACAAAAAGGTATATTCTCTTAAGTTTTTGTTAACAATGTCAGTGCATAGATCACAGAAAATATATCGTTTTTATAAGATGTACTTTTGAAGTTTTTCTAGTATTTCTAATAATGGGTTTTAAGTATTTTGCTGAATTTCATGACATGCTTTTTTATATTGGCAGTACCTTACATAAGCTGCAGCAATGGATATATGAACAGAACTTTGGAGTTCAGAATGAAAATTTGAATAATGCCTTATGCAGACATTCTTAGATATTTATAGGGTGTAAGAAGTTCACATTTTCAGTAATTTGTTTTGTACATAGTGACTTAGAAGGAAAAATGATAGATTATTAGTTTTGAAGAAGTACCAGACATTGGATACTTATAAATTGCTTGAAATAAATGGGATTGACAATTCTGAAGTAGTTTTAAAAAGAAGACTGAAACTTTAATTTTTGACTCTCCTTTGTTTTCTAAATGTGTTTTTCAATTTATGTTCTATTAGTTGTATTTTTGCTTTGTTGTTGTGTCTTTCGACTTTTCCCGGTTAGGGGTCGCCACAGCGGAACTCCAGTCCTCTAATGATTGGCAGTAGATTTTTATGTGCCGAGTTGCCAGCCCTGATGCACAGCCTTCAACGAAGGTACGCCCATTCACGCATATCTCCACACAGAAGACGCTCTAGCTGAGAATCGAACAGGACGTCTTACTGCGGGACGACAATGCTACCGCAGCACCACCATAGTACTTAATCATGTGACTTTAATATTTAAATTTGCAGTTCATGACTAGTGTTAATTTTGTCTGAAGAATTCTGTAATTTTGTATGACTTGTAACTGCCTTTTTTTTCAGCCCAAAGTATTATTTCTGTTTTTTTTTTCACACTTTTAAAAGTTAAAAAGTTAAATCTGCGGTGGTGCAGCGGAAGCGTTGTTGCCTCACAGCAAGAGGTTCTCCCATTCGATTCTCAGCTAGTGTGTGGGAGTGCCTTCTGTGTGGAGTCTGCATGTCCTCCCCGCGGGTCGAGTGGCGTTCTGAAAGACATGCGTGAATGGGCGTGCCTTCGTTGAAGGTTGGGCATCGAGCTGGCAACTCGGCACCGTGAAAATCTACTGCCAATCATTAGCGGACTGGAGTTCCACTGTGGTGACCCCTAACCGGGAAAAGCCGAAAGACAGCAACAACAAAAGTTAAAAAGTTGTAGAGTTATTGAAATATATTTTACGCCTTTCCATCATTACATCAGTCTGCATTTAAAGCTATCTAGGCAGAACTCTAAACTCATTATTGTACCATTAATTAAATTAAAGCAGCAGTGTCCAGCAAAGTGATTAGATGATTGCTTAATTAATGTTATAAAAAACAAGTCTTTGAATATAGTTAACATATGGATGAAAAAACAATTTCTCAAAACATTTCTATGCAATTTTTAAGTAAAATACATTTTTATCACTTTAATAAGTTTGCCACTTTTTTATTTTTAACTGTTATACTGTTACCAAACTTATATACGTCTGGCTGGTATTTATACACAACATTGCACAGTGTATTTTTTAAAATGGCCTGCCATGCATTAACTGATATTTCTTTAAATAAAATTGTCCCTTTTCGCAGATTTATTACCAGTGACTTAAACAGACTAAATAACAGTTAAAAAAACATTATCAGATATCTTAAATATTTATTACATCTCCATACAATCTCATCAACTCAGAAGTAAAAAGATAAAATTAAAATATTGTCTTAATAGCGCTAATCATTGGCATTGGAATGCAGGGTATTAGGGGATTTACTCATGTATGGCCAATGAGTGTTGTCACTCTGATTTTACCATTGTGGCCAAACCTTTCCAGGTTTAAGTAAATCCTGCAGTTCCCCATATTGCTCCCATGGATAATTTAAGCATTATGCTGTTATTTTATTTCCAAGCGACTAGGTTTGGTGCTAAGAGCACAGTTTGAAGGAGCACACACTTAAGCTGACTCAGTACTACTACCATATCCCATTCCCCAGACATTTTTTTGCAGTTATACCATGGCTAGAACTCGCAGTATTTCCATACTTTCAAGGATGGGTCAAATTTCATTGATTCAATACTGATTTTTGTTTAGTGCATTCCCTGATTTTCTTTAGTTTTACTTTATTGATGCATAGTAACAACAATTCATTCAATGGCTGGCATTTTCCAGTTAGATGTATGTGGATTCATGAGGTATGCATTTTTAGTTTTGAAATGCTTGATTCTTTCATTTTTGTAGTTTTAATGTGTGCTTTTATAGCTCTTACACTTCACCTTTATTGCAAGTCACAATTTTACAGAAGGAGATACCATAGGGCATCTTCCAGTTGGAACACAGTGGAAGCTTATGTGATGATAGGCATAAACTGTAATGAATGCTGTGATATAATGCTGTAAAATCGATGAAAGCAGCACAGGTTTATTAGGGAATTTGCTCACTTCTGGTCAAAATGTTTAACCTTTTGGGCTTCATACACAAGCTTAGACCTACTAGGGGGAATAAATCCCCTAGAAGTTCTGCCATGGACTATTTCTGCATTACATAATTTTTCAGATTGATGCTTTTCCATACATTTGCTGAGAATATGCCGTTAAACTTTGCTTGTAGATGTTTGTGTTTTGCTCTCAAAGTGAGAAGTACAGAAAAAGACCTTTATCTAATATTTCTGTTACATTACTGTGAACCCTAATTTACACTTTAGGGTACAGTTTTGCTTGTAAATGTATGCAGCTTTTCTTGGGAATCAGAACTCTTGACTGATGTGTTAATATTTGCAAGTAGCAGTGTTAATGTTTTGCAGAAAAGGCAAAGTGAAAAATAGTATTTCCATCTTATTTCTTAAGTAAGGATATACACTCGTAATTGTATGATTTATGGACCATTTCCTTCAAGCCTTGTCAGAAGTAGGATGTGCTGTGTTCTGTGAAATTCTTCTTAGAGGTCATAGAGAAAAAGTTATAGTAACTTAAGCACCAATGTGTCTAGAGCATGATCATTGAGTGTTATGAGAATGGGTTTCAACCTATGAGTGTTCTAGAGTGTGATCATTGGGTGTTATGAGGATGGGTTTCAACCTATGAGTGTTCTAGAGTGTGATCATTGAGTGTTATGAGAATGGGTTTCAACCTATGAGTATTCTAGGGCATGGTCATTGAGTGTTATGAGGATGGGTTTCAACCTATGAGTGTTCTAGAGTGTGATCATTGGGTGTTATGAGGATGGGTTTTAACCTATGAGTGTTCTAGAGCATGATCATTGAGTGTTATGAGAATGGGTTTCAACCTATCAGTGTTCTAGGGCATGATCATTGAGTATTATGAGGATGGGTTTCAACCTATGAGTGTTCTAGGGCATGATCATTGAGTGTTATGAGGATGGGTTTCAACCTATGAGTGTTCTAGAGTGTGATCATTGGGTGTTATGAGGATGGGTTTCAACCTATGAGTATTCTAGGGCATGGTCATTGAGTGTTATGAGGATGGGTTTCAACCTATGAGTGTTCTAGAGTGTGATCATTGGGTGTTATGATGATGGGTTTTAACCTATGAGTGTTCTAGAGCATGATCATTGAGTGTTATGAGAATGGGTTTCAACCTATAAGTGTTCTAGGGCATGATCATTGAGTATTATGAGGATGGGTTTCAACCTATGAGTGTTCTAGGGCATGAGCATTGAGTGTTATGAGGATGGGTTTCAACCTATGAGTGTCCTTGAATGACTGGTGGATTTTCACACCTGGAGAGTTGAATGCACACATTGCTCACAAGTACTTTTAGCAATGAAAGAAGTGAGTTAGATGAGAATCCTTGTATTGTAGTTATGTCACCTTTGCTAAGTGAAAGCAGGGCAGTGTCACCTTTTTACACCACAAGGAATATGACTTTTCTTATGGACCTATTAGAAGCAGAATGATTTATTCAGCTATGGTCTGATGGTTTACAGGTATATGTTTTGACAGAAGATGGCAATAACAAGAGTCTGATATATGAAAAGCCCAAATTTTAGCAACCAAATGCTAAACGTGTACACGAGACAATTGCTACAGTGCCTCAGATTACCCATCAGTGACTTAACTGTTTCTGTGAACGGTTCAGTTTGCGCTTCAAGTATTTTGGTATTGTACTATTGACTCTAAAGAGAAGCAACAGTGTTTTAATGCCTATCTTGTTTCTGTAACATGTTCAGCCCAGCATTTAAAACTGTATTCACTGTGGTTATTTTTGTACCCTTACTTAACCCTCTTGCTCTCCTTTTAGTCTCCCACAACGTCTTCTCCTGTAGTTTATTGACCATATTCCTCCAGCCATGCTGCTTAAGAAACATTCCAACTAAGATAACAAATTTCCAGTATTAATCATTAAGTGAACAATGGCCAGCACATTCAACTATAATCACTCTCTCCCTGTGTGTGTGTGTGTGTGTGTGTGTGTGTGTGTGTGTGTGTGTGTGTGTGTATATGTGTGTGTGTGTGTGTGTGTGTGTGTGTGTGTGTGTGTGTGTGTGTGTGTGTGTATTATACACACACACACACACACACACACATAAATGGATCCCTACCTGATGATAGAAATTGCATTTGACTGAATCCCGATTGACTGAGACCATAAGACTGAAATTTCAAAATACTGAAACATCACTTGACTGAAACCCATAATATTGAAATCTTACAATGCTAAATTTCAACATGCTGAATTGTAAAGTGGACGATGTAACCTCCCCCACACCTATTCTGGTTTTATATCATCCATTTTACAATTCAGTATGTTGAAATTTAGCATTGTAAGATTTCAGTGTTACGGGTTTCAGTCAAGGGATTTTTCAGTATTTTGAAATTTCAGTCTTATGTTCTTAGTCAATTGAGTTTCAGTCATATGAGGTTTCTATCATCTGATAGGGATCCATATAAATATATAACCCTGGTTGACACATTTCAAATATGTTAATCAGATGAGCAAAATTCAAGTCTTGTTTCAGGTAATACAATAAGCCTATAAAGAAACATATTATTCTCTATAAAATATTACAGTAAGAGACCATGGTAGAAAAAAGTAATTCTGCAGTTATGTGTTATTTTGGGGGCAGACTCCAGAAGAGGATTTAACCCATTATCTCCAGTAATGTAGTGTAATCATTTCTGGGGCTGCTACCACCTTGGGAAAGAAGTAGTCTCCCGGAGTGGTAATAAAAAAAAAAAATAAATAAAAAAGAGTTTAAGTAAATTTAAATTATTTCAACTAAGCCACAATTTTCAGCAAAATTCAGCCAACTAAGATTGATGATTACTGCTTTAACACAACTTTATTCCACAAAAAGACTGCACATCATGTGAAACCACGTAGTTGTCATAATGATACAACATGACGGTGACAACATTGTCTCTGAGCAGTACTGTTACGTCTTGCAGAATTAAGGTCAGCAGTAGAAGACTAATGCAGTTTATCACAAGAATCACTGCACTGGAGCTGCTGACCCTGTGACATATCAAGCACCATGGTAAAATTCAAGCCACTATTCATTATACCTAGGACACTGAATGTTTTTGCTGGACTTGTATAATCAATGGCTAAGTTAACCTAGTGATTCTTCAGGTGACCCTGCAATTTCCAGTAAGGCAACATTCCAAGTGCTCTGCCATTGTTCATATCAGGCATTTAACCTCACTGTACAAATTACACTTGGTGTATCCTGCCACGTCTGAAAAGCTGTGTCTGCTCTTTATTTAATAACTATCCTAGCTCAGCATTTTATTTATAGAACTATATGGAGGTATCTGACTACTGCCCTTAGTCTAGGATTTTTACAAGTACTAAAAATTTGCTGCAAACTGAAAAATAATGGTAAATTGTTGCTGTGCCTCAGAGTGAACTAATTTCTATAAGATGTTTCATAATAGACACTGTGCCTCTTTTGAAATATAAACAATTATTTTTTTGTCTTAAAAGAGAACGTTTCTGCGTCGGTGTGTTTATATATTATTAGCATTATCTCCCTTAACAAAAGGTGAGAGTTAATAAGAGATCATTTTAATTCTTCCTGTGGATAAGTTAAAAAAATCGGTTTCCTTTCTCAGAAAGTGTGTTCTTGGATGCCCTCAGTGGTAAGGTCAAATAGCTATATAATTACTGCTCGAGTCTGCCAGTTCTATCAGTATGAATTTGACACACTGTTTCAAAGTATCAGATATATAATTTTCCATATTATTATGTTGACAGAATCATTAAAAATTTAGTTCCATAACTTCCGCAACCCATTGTCTGTGTTGCCTACTCTTAGAATTATTTTTATAGTGCAGGAAAAGAATGTGTAGCATTAATGCATACTTATCACATTAGGTTTATAGCTTCCTAGATAAATAGTAGGCCGACGACAACCACAACCTTCATAAGCCTAGCCACGCAACCCAATCCAGTTGTGTCCCTATGTATCATGGGCATTTATTAGGAGTGCGAATATTAGTTAGGAAGTTTCCAATGGTTATGTGGGAAGAGGGTTGTTAGTTTGGGCATAATTACTGTCTGCCTCTGTCTATGAGAGACATGGGGGCCAGACCAGGGATGAATTTCTGTTTTTCCCATCCATGGTCAAGGTTATGCTTAAATATGAATAGGGATGGACTCGTAACTTTCAATAAAGCTGAAATATATGAATGGGGAGCTTGTTCTAGAACATGGGGATCCTCTGAGATACATCTCTGTCTCTCCAATATGTCCTGTTTATGAACAAATAAAATGTAAATACTTGGATCTGGTGTTCCTGATGCCCCTTTGCTTTGTGGATATGCAAAAGGTTCATCAGAGGTGGATGTAAGGTTACCTTGAATGCCAGGCATAGATCACCTGTCAGTAGCCTGTAGGAAACCGAGTACAGGGGCAGGACTTTAAGGTGATCCATATAGGACAATGTATTAATACTGTGGATTCTTCTGGTAAGGAACCTTTGGGGTGTTCCAACTATTGCATATGTCTGGTCAAGTACATGCAGAAGGGCACATTATTCTCAATGGCAGGTCTGATAAGGGTTGAATACAGAGGCAATATGACTTCCTTTGAGCCTGGATACCATGCCCTTACTTATAAGTTTGGTGACATAGAGTGATTTTCTTATTACCCTGGTCACATGCTTGTCAAAGCCCAGATTACTGTGTACACATGTCCCCAGATCCCCGAATACTGGTTCAACTTTTAGGGGTATGTTATCAATGAATTTATTAGCCTGGATGGCTTTTTTTCCCAAAAGGCATTATAATGCATTTCTTGACATTGAGTTTTAATCCATGACTTTGGCACCAGTCATTCGTCTTTGTATTGTGGGGGAAATCTATGATAGATCCCAGTTTGCAGTCATCTGCGAACTTGATCAGCCAAAGGGCTTTGATGTTAGCATTTACCTGTGAGATGCCAAGTAGAAGTGGTCTCAGCACAGAGCCCTGAGGTACCCTGTTGTTGAGTCTTAGTGGAGGTGGTCCCACCAATTTTGACTTCCTGGGTCCTGCTTATGAACTAGCTGGCAATCCCATGAGTTATGTAGAGGCTTATGCCCAGTTCAGTGAGTTTGATAACTATACCTGAGTGGGGTATTGTATTGAATGCCTTAGCCAGATGCAGGTAGGGGGTATGTATCCTTTTCCCCTCATCCATTACATTGGTGACCTTAGAAGTCCACCAGGTTTAGTAGGCATGACCTTCCCTGGACAAAGCCAAGCTGAGTTGGGTCTAGTGTCTGAAGGTTACCTATGTCTCTGTTGATCATTTCCATAGTAATTTGTTCCATGGCTTTACATATTAAGACTAGTCATGCTGATGAGTATGTAGTTTCCAGGGTCGGTTGATGGCCCACTTTTGTGAAACAGGATAACCATTGCAGTCCTCCATTCTTGTGGTACAAAGCCCATTTTGAAGTTATAGTGGTTCTGGTAGGTCATGTTTCAGGCTATTTAGAAGGCATCCTAGGATATTGCTGTGACCCAATGAGGATGTGTTTTTGGCTTTAGTGAGCACTTCCAAGACCTGCTCCATTAATTATTGGGGGAGGGTATGCTAGTCGGTATTTCATGGGGGGAGGCAGGGGGAGTGGGGAGGTGAAATTTGACCTGAATTTGTCAGCCAACAGATTCGTGATTTCTCTTTACTCAGTGAAGGTGGCACTATTGACCACTAGTTCGGTACATCTTTGAGGTTATGGGCATAGATCTAGAAGTCCATGTGATTGTCTTTAGTCTGTGAGGCTATCTTGACCATGTAATTGGCCTTGCTGGACTTATTTATTCCTCTTGGTTTCTTGTTTAGTCTAATTAGAAAGTTCTTATCATTATGGGAGTTGCTGTTCCTGATTTTAGCCATTCCTGTTTTTTTTTTTGTTTTTTTTTTGTTACATACTATATTAAGGTTAGGATTCCACCAGTGTTCATAGAGACCCTGTACAACCATTTAAATGGCTGAGTAAAGGTTGCTGTCCCTAGTTGTCTATGTGGATTTGCATGTGGATAAACTTCAGGGCATCATCCTGTTTAACCAACCTACAGATATACTTCTTGCTAATGTAAATTGAGACCTCTCCACCTTTTGTCTCTGTCTGTGCAGTTGATAATCTAAATATATGGAAGGCACAAAAGCCTTGCACTGCCAGAGCCCTTTTTGCAGATCTAAACAATGTCTTGGTAATGGCACAGATGTCTATAGTGTCCAGAGTGAGGAGAGCTTGTAGGATGTGGGGTTTGTTGTTTAGGCTCCTAGCATTGAGCAGCAACACATTTGGGTTTCTTTTGGTATTATTTACTATACTGGTAGGTTTTTCAAATTGGTATTGCCTAAAAGACTTTAATAGATTGGCTAAAATTTTAGCCGATCTTCAGAAGCATGATGGGGCTGGTGCAGACCATCCTTTGCAAAGCAACATGGTGGTTTGTTAATCAAATCCTCCCATGCTGACATAGCTGTTTGACTCAGTGCCCTATGCTGATACCATTGAATCAGTGACCCCCCCCCATTCTTCAAGTGAAGGGCAAAAACAAAAGTTGCTGGATGCACAGCACCCCTACCTCCTCCCTCCTGCCCAGCCATTCAGGTTCTGTTTCTGTGCCCTGCTGCGACTCTCCTCTGTTGCATTCAAACTTTTGTGCTGTTGTGCTCTGTGTGTGGTCAGAACTGTAGCAACTGCTTGCTACATTGTAGTAAGCAGTTTGCTACAGTTTAAAAGTGTAAAAAAAGTATATCTTTTTTTTTTTTTTAACTAAAACCTGAGTGCTGTAGTGCTTCATGCAGGCAGGGTACAAATACAGTAGACACTCACTATAGTATATACCCTGCCTGTATAAGTGCTACATTGCTTAGGTTTTAGTTGAAAAAGCAGATTTTTTTTATTATTATATTGTAGTGAACTGCTTGCTAGCAGTTGCTACAGTTTGGAACATGCATGAGATGCTACACCACTCAGGTTTGATCCCAAATGAAGTTCTCGCTTTTAAAAGCCATTATTGCATTACAGATCGAGATTGGTTGATTGAGCCCACCCCAACACTTTTGCATCTGGCGTAGTTGCTCTTTTTGCTCCATCTTGGCTATGCTACTGCTGACAAGTATTGAATCTACCTGGAAAGACACCAGAAACTAAGTCAGTTATCTTTTGTTTGTACTGTAGTCTCATTCCTTTTTTTTCATTTGATTTGGTTTTAAAACAATAAACAAATTAATTATAAAACAAACCGCTATTTACTTAGGTCCACATCTGATCAATACATCAAAGTTATACATCAACAACAATTAATATTTGTCAAGCAAGTCTTTAAGCTAAGATTTATATGAATGTGTAATATTAGAATTTCTCATCTTTATAGTATGCAATTCACTACTGCGGACAATTTTTGCCATAATAATAATGTCAACACTAGAGGGGGGTAACTTTACTTTTCACATTTTTTGTAATAACTTCTCTGGGTATAACAAGAATAGACCAAAGAAGAGGCACTTGCATTTTTGTAATTATCTCAGGAATTGTAGCATTAAATAAAACTAAAGATTTAGAAATATTACATATATCTGACAATAGAGCTTGAGTAAAGTTAAATGTTAAGTTGTCAATCTCGCCTTCATTCTTGCTGGATGGGGTTCGGAGCCGATCCTCGGCTCCGACTCGGCACTAGCTTTAGCTCGAGAACTCCTTTTACCAGCTCGAGGCAACCCTATATCCCATGATGCAAGGCGGAACTACCTCAGATCTCGTTTGCCGCTTAGCGAAAGAGGTCTCCTTTGCCAGCTGAGGTAAGTTTTTTCTTGTTAAAGAAGAAAAAGTTTAGTTAGGGGTTTAATTTCCCTTCAGTGTTAGGTTAGCCTGTATTTAGTACAGCCCACCCTATTCCCTTCCTTTTTAAACTTTTAAAATAGTTTTTTCAGTTAAAGTTTTAGTCAGGCCTAGTTCCCCAAGTTATTCCCTTCCTGTGTGTCTGTGTAGGGATTAAGTTGTGTGTTTGTGGGGACTGTTTGTGTATATCCTTTTAGGATGTCCAGGGAAGGCAAGGTCCCAGGCTTCAAGAAGTGTGACCAGTGCTGTCAGAAAATGTCCCTGACAGACGGTCACACTTCTTGTGTGTATTGCCTGGGGCCTTTGCACCTGCAGGACTCCTGTGCGTTGTGTCATGCCTTTAGCCAGAGAGTCCTGCAGGAAAGGAGGAACAAATTGATCCTCCGAGGTTTGTTAAAACCTGAAGGTTCTCCTCCTAAGCAAGGGGCAGGAAAACCTCTTAAGCCACCGAAGGCTCAGGCTACAGTGTCCAAGCCTCCTCCGGTGGCTCCGGCTCCGTCGGAGCCGATATCGGCTCCGGCTGGAGCCGATACTTCTTCTGCTAGAGTAGTGGGTTCGGTGCCGGCCGGCTCCGATACCCTGACTACTGTTGCCTTGTCGGCCGGCTGGAGCCGACACTTTATCCAGCATCGGGCCGAAGATCCTCGGCTCCATCTGGGGTTCAAGGGACTTCGGCTCCGATGGCTCCGGCCCGTAAGAGATCCCGGTCCCCTTCGATACTAAGTATTCACTCGGCTCCGGGGTCTCCTCTTTTGTCGGAGCGGAGCCATCGGAGCCGATCTTCGAGATCTTCCAGGCTGTCTGACCATGATTTGGAGAGGGTGGTAAGCAGGCTGTTGAAATCTCAGGCACTGGCCCAAATGCTCCATAGCCCATCTCAACAGACTTCGGCTACAGCCCCAATTCTTGAGATTCCTCCTCCGACTCCACACCAGAGTTCGGAGCTGGAGCTTCTTGGGACAGCGACTGTTTCGATGCCGGAGCCGATACATCCTTCGGCTCTGTCATCCTCGGCTCCGATCTCCTCCTTGAGACTTTCCTTGGAGGGATCCGGTCGTCGGATTTCCACTGTCGGCTCCGAGGGGGCTAGTGGCATCGGACCCTTGTCCGACCCCGCTCTCCCTCTCGGAGCTTCGGCTTTGGTAAGCTCGGCGCCGACATCGGCCTCGGAGCCTTCTCTCTCCTTGGAGCCGACCATTCCTGTTTCTTCGGAGCGGGTGTGTTCAGGTCTCCCGGGGAGAGGAGCCTTTGAGGTGATGAGGAGTGTCCTGGCCTCTGAGCCTGGTCAACGGTCTATCCCTCTAGCTCCTCCCTCATCAGTGCCTGCAGATGCCTCTTGCCAGCCTCTTGCTCTCAGGCCCAGGGATCCATCGCCCAGGTTTCCCCACTGGGAATTTCCTCCTCTTCCGAGGTTTCTCCTGACCCTGCAGGGGAACCCCCTCGGAAGAGGACGTAAGAGGAAACACACAGACTCCCTGAATCTACTACATCTGATACCGACTTAGATGAGTCGGAGGGTTCCCACGGTCCCCCTCTGAGGATGTCTCATTTTCAGACATCCTTGAGCTCCTCAAACAGAGGGGGAATTGGCCCTCCATTGACCCCTCCGAGGATGGGTCGGTATACCTGGAGGCTTTTGGATCCCGACCCTCCACCTCCTGGGTGTCTCCGCCTTTTGACCCACTCATGCAGGTAGTGGCTCGGAAGGCATGGGCGGCTCCAGATTCTGTGGAACCTGTCCCCAGGAGACCATCCAAGTTCATCACGGCCCCTTCGGACAAACAGTTCCTGTCCAAAGGTGTCTCTGTGGATGCTATGGTGGTGGCGGCGGCCACTAAGAAGGAACTGGCGGATCCTTCAGTACCTGTCCATCCTCCTAATAAGGATTCTAGGACCATGGACAGGTATGGAAAGCGGATGTTTTCTTCAGCGACCTTTGCAATGCGTTCGCTGAATTACCTTTGTCACTTCACCAGGCTTCAACGAGATATTCTCAAGGAACTGGGAGAAGTAGTCCAGGATCCTTCAGCTGCTGGGGCTCAGGAAAAGATTGCCTCTCAGCTAGCTATCCTGAATTCGATATCTAACTCCTCCATGCGGCTCATATCTTATGCAGCTGATGGAACGAGCAGGGCCGCAGGCACAGGTGTTGCTCTTAGACGCCAAGCCTGGATGCGGCTGTGTAATTTTGCAGACCCCTTTAAGGCGTCCTTCACCAACACCTCCTTTGATGGTTCGGCTTTGTTCGGACCTCAGGTGAAGGATACTTTGACCAGATGTGAACAGGACGGTAAAACTCTTTCTGCCGTTGGAGTCCAGTTTTCCACTCCTTCTAGACCATATCCCAAGGGTCAGAAGGGGGGGAAGATGTGGTTCCGTAAAGCCCAAGGAGCTACACCGGACACACGTGGTCAGTTTACCCCCAGAGGCAGAGGGGGTAACAATAATAGACGCCGCCCTAGAGGCAGGGGGGGTCCTCAGAACCAGGGCAACAGGGAGCCTCTTCCTGAGAAGCCCTTTCAGCATCCCTGAGGTGTTGCCCAACTGTCCACCCTTGGAGGCAGTCGGGGGAAGAATTTTGCTGTACCCAGTAGCCTGGCAATCCCTATCACAAGAGAAGTGGGTACAGTCGATTATATCCGAGGGTTACAAAATCCCCTTCGAAAGGTTTCCCGTACCTCTACAATCCTTTCCAGACATCTCACCCGGTCAAAGGGATTTGGCAAAACAGGAAGTTTCAAAACTCCTGGGAAAAAGAGCCATCTAAACAGTGCCGGCAGACCAAGTAGGATCCGGCTTCTACTCAAGATTCTTTTTGGTCCCCAAAAGGACGGGAGATTGGAGACCAATACTAGACCTAAGCAGACTAAACAAGTCTGTCAGAAAGGCAAGATTCCGGATGGTCACGCTGCAATCCATTCTGCCCTTTCTGGGCAAGGACAACTGGATGTGCTCGATAGACCTTCAGGATGCGTACTATCATATAAAGATTCACAGACGCTCCAGAAGGTTTCTCCGCTTTCGGCTGGGAGCCAGTCATTACCAATTCAGAGCACTGCCCTTTGGCCTCACTTCAGCCCCCAGAGTGTTCACCAAATGCATGGCAGTGGTCACAGCTCACCTGAGACGTCGAGGATTCCAAGTGTTTCCTTATTTGGACGACTGGCTCCTCTCTGCCACCTCCAAGGATCAGCTTCTTCGGTCCAGAGACTACACCTTACAGCTTTGCAAGAGTCTAGGAATTTCGGTGAATTTCGAAAAATCCTCTCTGCTGCCTTGCCAATCTATCACCTTTATAGGCAGAGTTAGATACCGTCAAAATGTTAGCCAGGCTAACAAATCAAAGGATTCTGGACATCCAGAAATTTGTTCAGCTTCTGTTACAAAGCAACAAGGTCAAAGCCAGGTTTGTCTTGAAAGTTCTAGGCCTAATGGCTGCAGCCATTGTTCTTCTTCCACTGGCTCGCTTCCACATGCGTCTCCTGCAGTGGATGTTGTTCACGCAGTGGTCGTACCACGATCTGCCCATGAGACACGAGATCTTAGTGACACAGTCTTGCAGGGCTCATCTCGATGGTGGATATCTTCCCTCTTCTTCATCAGGGCCGACCCTTTGTTCCCCCTCCTCCAGTTGCCACAGTCACCACGGATGCCTCTCTGATCGGGTGGGGGGGCATTATCAGGGCAGGATGGTCCACGGACGTGGCAACCCATAGAATACCACCTGCACATAAATGTCCTGGAGATGAGCGCCGTGCTTTTAACGTTGCAAGCCCTCGGCGACTCTCTTCCCACAGGGACTATTGCAGTACAGACGGACAACATGTCCGTGGTCTGGTACATCAACAAACAGGGCGGAACCAGGTCCTATCCCTTATGTCGAGAAGCTCTCAGACTTTGGCAATGGGCGATCTCTTCTCAGCGGTTTCTGATAGCAACGCACATCCCCGGCAGGTCCAACCTATTGGCGGACAGGCTAAGCAGATCTATTCTGATGCCTCACGAGTGGTCTCTCAATCAGTCTGTAGTGGATCAGATTTTTCTGAAGTGGGGCACCCTTGTTGCGATCTTTTCGCTACCCCTCAAAACAGCAAGTGCCCAGATTACTTCACACTATTTCCTCTTCCAGGCCAACCCTTGAGAGACTCTCTAACCCAGGATTGGCCTCGGGGACTTCTTTATGCTTTTCCTCCCTTTCCATTGATTCCACAAGTCATTCAGAAAGCCACCGTTTTGAGAGCCAAATTGATCCTCATTGCTCCATATTGGCCTCGACAAATTTGGTTTCCGTCTCTACATCATCACCTTCTGGTGCAGCCCTGGCATCTGGACCCAGTTCCGGATCTTTTGATCCACCAGTCGGGTCAGCAGCACCGGGCCATTCATTCTCTCAACCTCACTGCTTGGTTGCTCCACTTCCTTCCTAGCCAGGCTACCAATGATTTCTGACTCAGTCAGAGACATTTTAGTGTCTTCTTTAAAGTCGTCCACTAGAACTGTTTATGCTAGCAAGTGGCGTTTTTCTATTTGGGCAAACGCCAGAAATATTGATCCTTTCACCGCTCCTATACATTCTGTTTTGGATTTCCTGGCGGAGGTTTTTCATTCGGGATCGTCATCATCTACAGTCAAAGTACAACTGGCTGCTATTTCCAAATTTCATGTTGGCTTGCAGGACAATAACATCATGTCTCATAGGTTATGCAAAGCCTTTTTGAGAGGAGTTTTTCTCCTAAAACCGCCTGTGAAATATCCTCCTCCGCAATGGGATCTGAACTTAATGTTGGCATCCCTAATTCTACCTCCTTTCGAACCGTCAGCTACGTGTTCTTTAAAGTTGTTGACATGGAAAACTATATTTTTGCTGGCTGTTACTTCTGCAAGAAGAGTTTCTGAGATTCAGGCCCTCTGTATTTGTTCACCTTATCTGGTGTTTCATAAGGATAGGGTTTCGCTCAGAACTAACCCTTCCTTTCTTCCCAAGGTTGTATCTCAAGCCAATATTAACCAATCTATTGATCTACCAGTTTTCTTTCCTAACTATTCTGACAGAGCTGAACAGAAGCTGCATTTTTTGGATGTTCATCGTCAGCTCAGGTACTACTTACATAGGACTAAACAAGTTAGAAAATCAGACCAATTGTTTGTCTCCTATGCAGGAAACAGGTTGGGTCTTCCAGTATCTAAAGTGACCTTATCTAGATGGTTGACTTCCACCATTTCCTATGTGTACTCTCTAAGGGGCAAACAACTATCTTCTAAGCCAAAAGCACATTCGATCAGGAGTCTATCCACTTCTGTAGCCTTTCAGGATAGACTTCCCATTGACACTATTTGTGCAGCAGCTACTTGGGCCACGCCTCATACCTTTGTGTCTCATTACACGTTGGATTTGGCCTCCAGAGATAGGGCCAGTTTTGGTTCCACTGTTCTCAAGAGTCTGTTCCATTGAGCCACCCGGAATACAGGTGCTAGGGATGCGGTCCCATCCAGCAAGAATGAAGGCGAGATTGACAACTTAACATTTAGAAGTTATGTACCTACCATAACGTTCCATGTTAGTTGTCTTCTCTCGCCTTCTTTCTTGCGTCCCTCCCTCCTTCCCCCTGGCCTGGACAGATCTTGGAGAGTTCCTATTAGATTGCTTCCTCTGGAGCATTGTTATGAGGACTTCTTTTAGGAACCATGGTTCCTAATTATATTAGGATAAGTCTTTAGCAGGGTTAGTTAGCTGCCAAACGAGATCTGAGGTAGTTCCGCCTTGCATCATGGGATATAGGGTTGCCTCGAGCTGGTAAAAGGAGTTCTCGAGCTAAAGCTAGTGCCGAGTCGGAGCCGAGGATCGGCTCCGAACCCCATCCAGCAAGAAAGAAGGCGAGAGAAGACAACTAACATGGAACGTTATGGTAGGTACATAACTTCTAATTTCTTTCCAAAAAGGGGCGATGACTTCACATTCATATCCAGTATGCGTCCAATCAGATATTATTTCAGAATGATGATAGGTGATATGTGGATTTATGCCCAGTTTTTTAGTTTATGTATAATTTGGAGTGGGAATTTGTGTCAAACAGACTAAATACTAGGCTGGCTACCCTTGGATAGCATTTTAAGCCTAGCCAATTTTCCTCATTTGAGAATCAAGCCCTGTATCTCTTGGCTCTGAGGTAAAGTTTCTCCAGACTGCTAGTTCACTGAGGTCAGAGGTACGTAAGGTCATATTCACATGATTCTGTATACAACCAACATACACTCAAGTTGACTTGTGAGATTAGAACCCTCTACCTATCTAGTTTCACAGTCTAGAGGACAAAGTACTTAACAGAAGTGCCGATGCAGAAGTCTAAAGGAGAATACTATGCTAATTGCCCTGAAAAGCCATTTTTAAGCCTAACTAATATCTCAAGGTCAGAATCAAACCTTGTACCTTGAGTCTATAATGTGAAGACCTGAAGACCTTAGCCATTATGCCAAACCTACCCACACTTCTCAAATCTGGCAATAGTTCACAGCTCTGCCACAGCTGTGAATGAAACTACAGATTTAAGGCCCAGACAGGGGTCAAAAAACAAACAGCTAATTCTTACAAGTAGTTGTACTTATGAAGATAGAAGTGCAGATAGACGTGCAGTATAATGTATAAACAGTGCTAAAGTCTGCAGTAATACACAATTGTGCCACAACTGCAAATGAAGCTACAAGAGTAAGGTCCCAGAACAAAGTAAAAAATGCAAACAGATAACTTTATTGGCTACAACGTTCTCATTTCCTTGCTCTTTTTACTCTTACTGTTTTCCTATGTTTGTTAAGGTGATGTGAGTTTGAGAAATGCCTACAAATACAGAGCAGACATCACATCTGGACTGACTTATGGAATGAAACAGCGTATGAGTCAAGGTCTTGATTATGTATTGAAACATATATGTCTTTTTCTTTTTTGGTGGGTTATCAACTTCACTAGGGTTACCACTTGTCTGTCATTTTGTAGGACAGTCATGATTGAGGTATTTGCATCCTGTAAAAAACACAAAAACTAGAAAACATCCCAATACTTTATGAGGGAAAATATTTTCTAAGTTTTCCTAAATGTTTCAGAAACTGTTCTAGTAAATCTGAAACGTGGGGCCATGACTTGTCTTTCAAAAGTTTATGTTTCAGTTGGAGATATTCAACAGTGGAATCTGAAAATTTGGCAACCCTGCAATTCACCTAGTCCTGGATTTAAGGACCCACTGGACCTTTGTTTCTAGCCTTCTTTTAATGCTTTGCTGACATTTATCCCATTTTGTAACTGTTCATAAAACTGTAGATTGCCTGGACTGCTCTCCAGAAAGATTTGAAGCAGATAAACCTCTGCATTCCATCCCCGTATTCTGAAATGATATGTCTGTGACATGAGTTGTTTAAGATGCAGTGGTTTTGGCTTTACTGTTGTTGTTCTTGGCAGACAACGTAATCATATCTGAATGACTTCTCCCTCATCTTGCCTGGACAGTACATTGTGATATTGCAGAGCTATGCTGCCACATTTTGTGCTCCATAGCACATTTTGATGCATTATGTAGTGGCTGCATCCCCCTCCTCTAGTTACAGCCATTGCCAGCAATCACCCAGGCTGCAAAATACTAACAGTCTCTCACTATAAGAAAGGAAAGAAGGTCTCCATCTGCTTATTCTTGCTTTTGGCTGACCCATTTCCATCCTGAACTGATCAGAATGCCTGGGCTATTAGTACTGTATATACCTACCCTGTTTGTGGGACAAGGAGTCAATTCTTAGGGCATGCTATTTTGCTGCAGATTATATTAGTACTTATGTATTAGTTACCATACAGAAGTGCAAATCACTTCCAAATTCAGTTGCCAAGTCTTTGCATTGCTTTAACAGGCTTGTCAGATTTTCTGGTTGTTAGTCCTTTGAGCATGCTATGCAGAAGAAAACAGTCCAGTGGCTACACAAGCTAAGTGAATGGTACTAATTTGGAGCTGTTGTGCTGTCACAATTAACAGCTCTGCTGCATATCAAAGAAAACATTTAAAACAATTAATTATGACTACTTCAAACATTGTACTGCTGGAAATATGCATCCTGCTGTTATATATTGTAGTGTTAGGTTAAACAAAGAGGTCTTCTGTGCAATGCTAGCAGAAGTTTCCTGATATGACTGAGAGGTACCACCAAACCAAGAATGCAGCAGATGTAGCATTTGCCAAAGTGAAGACCCAGTTAAAGGCAAAGTTTACTGATGCCATGGAAACTTTCAGATAGCCTCAAAGAGGTTCTGGCAAACAATTCTGCAGCTTTTGATGGACATGCAAGATGTTATCTACAACATTCTTAACAAAAATTCAGAAAGAGTCATGTTATTAGTATGACTAACAATAAACACTCAAAACATTAAATTTAGAGGAGTTCTGTTTTAACAAGGATAAATAAATTCTAATCTTCATTAGATACATTGCTGGGAAGTAGAAAACAACACTTTGGGATGCTGCTCAGTCGAGTTGATAGGTTATTCTATCTGGAGTCTAGAAATAGATGATGGGACAGAATCATTTACTTGTATATGTGACCATCGTAATGATTTTACAGTGCCAATCTATCAAGGCTATGAAAAAGAAGAGATTTGGCCAGTAATGCTGAAGAGGCTGAGTGCTCTGGGGAACCTTGATTAATGCACCTTTTTCATTGCCGTGTTGAAGGCTGGAGCAGCACTTTGGTATTGTCAGTGTGTGACAGTGGTCATTTTCTGAAATGGGGAAATGAAGGTGCATTCCATTTTTAGGGAGATGTTCCTCAGCCTTCCTGGGAAAGCCTATGTCAGGTTACTGGAAAAGAGACATCATACAGTAGTGGAGCCTCTGGTTCAGGAGGAGTACTGCAACTTCCATCTTAGTCACTGGAAATGAGACTATCTCTTTGTTCTTTCACAGATATTTGAGAGGTAATGGGGATTTGACATTATTCTTTAAATGCATTTTTGGATTTATCTGGTGGAATGTGATACAACAGTACAGGGTTCCAAGGCTGATGAGGAATGCATTTAAGAACTGAGAGATGTGTCTGTCTTTTCCACATTAAATCAAATTAATTCAGGGTGGTGTATGTCTCTTCAAGGTATGTGCCTTGTGTACCCTTTCTTTTTGATTTTCATTAACAGGATATTAAGGTGAAAACAATGACTGGAGTCTTTCCAGTTTGAGGACATGAAGGTTGCATCTACACTGTTTATAGATGATGTTTTCTTGTTCATCTTAAGTAATTGTGATTTCCAGAAAGTGCTAGGTTAGTTGGCTGCTGTATATGGAGCAGCTTGGATGAAAATTAGGACTTCCAAATCAGAGTTATGGTTCTGTCTTGAAAACCTCCATCGGAGAAAAAGTTTAATTGTCTTGGGTTCTTGCTCATGAGAGAAGGGAGAGGTGATCCTAGGACTAGCAGATGGACTCAGTTGTAGCAGTATTGCTGGTGCTGTGCCAGTCTGTGGTGGTGAAGTGAAATTTGAGACACAGAAGGAAGCTGTCATTTTGCCAGTCACCTATGGGCATTAGATTTGGGTAGTGGTCAAAAGGAGGGGATCATGGAGACATGGGATTTGTGCAGTCATCCTTTTATCTGCTTGGAATTGTAGAGTATTTTGTAAATCCTAATCACCACACATTTTTTCTGCATAGACAAGGACCATAGTTTCAGATGTCCATCGTGTTTCACTGCTGCAGTCATTACACTTGGGTTATCCTGCCGTCAGGCGGGCCCGCAGTTGGCCTGAGTTCCAAAGTCTTGGTCCGGCGTCAGTTGCTGTCGCCTCTTCCCTGATGTCAGTGCGCCAGGGGTATATAAGAAGCAGCCAATGCCATTTTCTTCAGTCTTTCTTGCTGCGTGGTGCCCGAAGCAAAAGCAGTTCACAAGTGCCGGTCGGCCGACTCCTGAGATTTCAAATTCGATTTCAGAACCAAAGTCTTCAATAAAGCTAAGTACCCCATTGGGGAAATTTTTTCCTGCCTCAGACCGATGTCAGAAAAAGTTAATAATTGTATTTCTTGTGGGAAGCAAATACCTCATAAGGATTTTCATTCTTACTGTATTCCATGCCTAGGCCCAGATCATGACGTCACTAGTTGTCAGTTTTGTGCTAGATTTAACAAACGCACTATTAAACGTCAGTTTGATTTTGCTCGCCATTACTTTGGGCGAAGGTTTAATTATACAATGCCATCGGAACAACCGACGGCCGGAATGCACAAAAAGCGCAAAGATAAAGATAAGGAAAGGCATCCGAGACCCAAAACTGAAGTCTCTTCTAGGCCAGTCACCGGTTCGCCGGTTTTCAGTGAGGCGCTTTCGCAGCCCCTGACACCTGCTACCTCAGAACCACAGGCCACTGACTCCCACGTGGAGGTGCCTAGGCCTCTGGAGCCTCAAGGTGTTGGGCCAATGGATATTAACCCTTCAGATGGGTCCGGAGCCGCTGAGCAGGCACCGGCTTCTGAGGGTGTTTTCAGGCCTACTCAACTTACCATTGCAGCTACAGCCAAGACTAAGCCTACACTAAAGACAAAGAAACAAGTACAGCACTCACCTGGACAGGCCTCCGTGCCTAAAAAACAGATGCTCAAGATGGCCGAAGACTTGATAACTCTGATCAGGGGTTCCCATCCCCCTCCTGATAAAAGGCCTAGGCAGGATACAGACTATGATTCCTCTGACCAGGTTTCAGTATATTCTGATTCCTCTTCAGACCAGGGATATTCTTTACCCCCCTATGAGGATTCTGGTGATGAAGAATCAATTCCTTCAGCCTCTCCTCCTGAGGATTACTCTTTTGGGGAAACTTTACATACCATGAGGGAGCATTTTCATTGGGAGGGCCAGGATTACTCAGAATCCAAGAAAAGGCTCAGAGACTTTCTTTTGCTGCCTCAGCACAGGCTCCTTGCTATTCCACCAGTGTTGGACATTGTGGATGATGTGTTCTCTGAATCTAGTTTAAACCCTGATTCTTTACCCCCAGCTCCAGTCAAGCCAGACAGATACTACAGAGTCCCTGACTCTCACAAATTTCTTTATAAAAACCCTGTTGCAGACCCAGAAACTATTTCCCAAGGTCCCAAAGGGGTTAAGGCTTCCATGGCTATGAATCCAGTTCCCTCGGATAGGGACTCTAGAGCATTAGACAGATGGGGAAAGAAAGTTTACACCTCTGCAACTTTAGCAGTGAAGGCTCTAAATTGCCAGTTTCACATGCTTAAGTATCAACAATACTTACTGTCTCAATTAAAACAGAAAATGAGTAGAAATGCAGAACAACCTGACAATAAGGAAATGCAGGATTTATTGCATGCAGATGAACAAGTGGGAAATCATACTTTGCAATGTGGTTTTGACTCATTAGAAGCTTCTTGTAGAGCAGCAGTTACAGGATCTGTGATTCGAAGGCATGATTGGTTAAAAGAACAAAGTTTACCAGATCATGTTAAGGCAAAGTTATTGGATGCTCCTTTGCAGCAAGATAATTTATTTGGTATTAAGACAGAAGAGGTATTAAAGCAAATGGAGGATAAGGCAAAATCTATGCAAACAGTGAAGGATTTTTTACAGGTACAGCCACCACGATTTAGCAGAAATTGGCCTACAAAAAATTGATCGTTTCCAGTGTCAGACAGGACACAAAGAGGCAGATACAAACGCCCAAGAGGCAGATCTCAACCACAAGGTTCTTACAAACCACGACAGTGGGGTGCTTCAAACCCAAAACAGGGTGAGGATAAGTCACAACTTTACAGGAAACAGTCCCAATGACTTCCCCCTTCCAATGCCAAACTCTTACCTTTTGGCAGCTCCCTTAGGGGGGAAACTAGCACTTTTTCACAAAACTGGCAAGCAATCACCCAAGACAAATGGGTGCTGAATATTGTGTCTCAAGGTTACAGGTTCCACTTTCACACTTTTCCAAGGCTAAAAGGAATGGAATGCCAGACCTGCCACAAAATCAATGGGCAGAAGCACAAAAACAAATTACAGCCCTCATGGACATGAGAGCTATTCAAAAAGTACCACAGCAGGAAAAAGGACAAGGATTTTACTCAAGACTCTTCCTGGTACCCAGAAAGGACAAAGCCTGGAGACCCATTCTGGACCTTTCCACTCTAAATACTTACCTGGATGTTCCGAAATTCAAGATGCTGACACTACAACAGCTCCTACCCATGTTGGGCAAGAAAGCTTGGCTTGTTACTTTGGACCTCAAAGAGGCATACCTGCATGTCCCTATCAGACAAAATTGCAGAAGATACCTTAGATTCATAGCTGGTTCAATGCACTACCAATTCTCTGCACTGCCCTTTGGCTTATCTACTGCACCCAGGGTCTTTACCAAGTGCCTGGCACCAGTAATTGCATTTTGCAGACAAAAAGGAATTCAAATATATCCATATCTGGACGACTGCCTGATTCAAGCAAAGAGCAAGGACATTCTTCTACAGCATCTGGCGTTCGTAAAAAGATTGTTAAGTTGCCTAGGGTATACAGTAAATGAAAAGAAATCAAAACTAGTGCCCTCACAAGAGATAATATTCCTGGGTGCCAGCTTAAATACAACGGCCCAGATGGCTTATCTCATGCCAGAGAAACAAGGACAGCTGACTCAGTATTTTCCATTGATGACAACAAAGTCCCAACTCCCTGCAAGAAAAATTCTGCAGGCCTTGAGATTCATGGCATCCTGCATACTACTAATTCCATATGCAAGACTGCATATGAGGAAATTACAATGGTACCTAAAAAGTGTTTGGTCTCAACATTCTCACAGCTTGGAGACAGTAATACCTCTAATTCCCTGCCTACAACAGGAGTTTCGATGGTGGGCACAGGCATATCACCTCAACAAGGGTCAGCCTTTCACTCTTCCCACAGCCAGGCAGACTATAAGAACAGATGCCTCGGATTACGCCTGGGGAGCACACATGGCAGGAAAATGTATTCAGGGCAAATGGACCACAGAACAAATGCCTCTTCACATCAATCAAAAAGAGATGTTGGCTGTACAAAATGCCCTAACAGCTTTCAAGGACCTTCTGCATCCAGGACAATTATTAAAGACAGACAACACCACAGTGATGTGGTACATAAACTAGCAAGGGGGCACTCATTCTTACCCCCTATGCAGGCAAGCCATGACCTTGTGGAACACAGCTATAACTTATCAAGTTCATCTGCAAGCACAATTCCTGCCAGGAAAGATAAATACTCTGGCAGATGACCTAAGCAGAAACATCATGGATCCTCACGAGTGGAAATTGAATCCACAAGTTTTCAGCATGATAATGCAAAAATGGGGATGCCTGGACATAGATCTCTTTGCCTCCCCACTGAATTGCCAACTACAAAAATTCTGCACAAGGTCTTATCACACACAAGCATGGAAAGTGGATGCTCTTTCGTTCAGCTGGAAAAACCTAAGCGTTTATGCCTTCCCACCACTGCCTCTCCTCTCAAAGGTACTCCTAAAAGTCAGACAAGACAAGCCACAGATGATTCTGATCGCTCCAGACTGGCCATGCCAGCATTGGTACCCAATCTTAAAGAACTTAGCTCAAGGCCAACCTTGGATTTTGCCTCAAATTCCACACCTTCTAACTCAACAAAACAATCAGATACTGCACAGTCAGCTCAAAACCTTAAACCTAGCTGCATGGCAGATTCAATAGCCAAACAGACAACTTCTCTCTCTAAAGCTGTTATGGATGTCATTCTGGAGGCCAGGAGGCCTAGCACCAGGAAATCTTATTCAGAAAAGTGGAAGAGATTCTGTGCATGGAACCAGGCTCAAAAACTTGATCCTCTGGTCCCTAACTCTCCCCAGATACTACAATACTTGACTGAGATGCTGGACAAAGGACTATCCTTCTCATCCATTAAGATTCACGCTTCTACAACACAGATTCTCCTATTTTTTCTCACCCTTTGCTAAAGCAGTACCTCAGAGGGGCTAAAAACATAAGACCGCCCCGGAGAACACCAACACCAACTTGGGACCTCAATTTCATTTTGGGAAAGCTCACTTTGCCTCCTTTTGAACCAGCCAATTCAGCAGAGTTAAAATATATATAATGGAAAACTGCTCTGCTTCTGGCAATAACCTCAGCACGAAGAGTCTCAGAACTGCAGGCACTAATGGCAGTGGAGCCTTTTATCATTTTCCAGCAAGACAGGGTTTCTTTAAGAACAAACCCTACCTTTATGCCTAAGGTGGTTTTCAGTGTGTCTCTTAACCAATCTATTCACTTGCCAACATTTTATCCAAATCCCCAAAATAAAGGGGAGAGACTTCTACATTCCTTGGACATACACAGGCAATTGCGCTTCTACTTGGACAAAACAAAAGCTTTCAGAAAATCTGAGCAATTGTTTGTATCATATGCTGCAGGATCACGGGGAAAGGCTATTTCAAAGCAGACCATTTCAAAGTGGATAGGACACTGTATCCGGCTCTGCTACACACAACATGGGAAATCTGTACCTAGTAATATTAGATCACATTCCACCAGGGCAACTGCCACTTCTACTGCCTTCCTTAGAGGAGTACCTACCAAAGATATCTTGGAAGCTGCAACTTGGAGTTCAGTGCACACCTTTACCAAGCATTACCATTTGCTCCTTTATTGTAGATCCAGAGCTGGCTTTGCCACTGCAGTGCTGCAGGGCCTCATAGCCACTCCAAATCCTCTATAGAACCAGCCACCCTGACTCAGCTTTGGGATTCTACCCAAGTGTAATGACTGCAGCAGTGAAACATGATGAACATAGTACAGCTTTGTACCTACCGTAAATGTTGATGTTCGAGTGTCTTCACTGCTGCAGTCCTGGTTACCCACCCGCCAGCCCCTCTTTCTTATCTGGGACTAACCTATACTACCTTTGTGGTGTATTTGCTGGTTAATGAAGGTTATATTTTTACCTTTTTTGTATGTTTTATTAGCAATATGTATTGCCTACCATTTTTGGGGGCACCTGACATCTGGGGCAAGAAAAACTGAAGAAAATGGCGTTGGCTGCTTCTTGTAAACCCCTGGCGCACTGACATCAGGGAAGAGGCGACAGCAACCGACGCCCGACCAAGACTTTGGAACTCAGGCCGACTGCGGGCCCGCCTGACGGCAGGATAACCCAAGTGTAATGACCACAGCAGTGAAGACACTCGAACATCTACATTTATGATAGGTACAAAACTGTACTTTACAGTGGTCCTGCGCTGTGTATGAAGCAAACTGTCCATTTTTAGATGTAGTCCCTGCCCACATACTAGCAGCACAATACCTAACACCATGCATTTGAAGCCTTTGCCCTGTCCTACAGTGAAGTACCACACAAGTAACTAAAGGGCTGGCATTGAATATCTGCATTTCACCAACACCCGCTGCCCTGGCAGCCTCATTGCACATATAATGCTATGTATCTAGATAGCGCTATGTAGGCTATAAAGTAATTCCGTGATGCATAAGAACAGCAAGGCAGACAGTTGCTAGCAATTATATAGTACACCCATCAACTCCCCTTGCAAAATCCTTTAAGTATGGTGGTGCACCTGTACTCTGCAATGTTCCATGACCATGGCAAGGGTCAGATCCTAAAAGTTTCAGTCAGTGTTGCACTGGTTGTGAAGTTTAAGTCATTCGATTACTCTGCTAATGAAGGAGTTTGGTACTGCTCTTCTTTGTTCGAAGGAGCTCAACACACACTATGATGGGTGAGCTGAGTAAGGTTGTGGCAAAGCTTTTTGTATTGTGTATTCTGCAGTAGTATGTGCCTCTACCTCCTTTTATAAAATTAAACACCCATGCAATGTTAGTCCAATTGATGTCAGTGTTGCTCAGCTGTGTTATTTTGAGTAATATATCACCATTTCTTGGGTACTAAATGTTGGATGTAGATGCTGGTACACTATATTCACACTTGTACTCCTTAAAATGTTTATCACTGCTGCACATTATAGTCCATTATTCACAGGTTTATGAATTGTGGGTTATGCTGTGGATCTCGATTTACAAACATACTGTGTACCTGGAGGGTGTGTCATATTACACACTGAAACTCCATTCAGCTCCATTCACGAATTGAGCAGGGCTCTGATATGTGATTTGGACCACAAACCAGATCTGAATGATTGTAGACATACAGTCATTATGAATTCCACTGTACACACCAAATGGTGCAAAGGCAAGTATAATATAACATAGTTATAGTGTAATATAATTATGGTATAATATAATTATAATATAGTATAATGTATTATAATTGGACATATGTTGTATTATATATTTATGATATAATACATTATAATTTAACATATTCTATTATAGTATAACAAAGTTATAGTAAGGCCCAAGAAACAGTCAAAATGCAGTTTCCATATTTCACTACTGGCAGTAATGTGTTGAAGTCAATGATAAACAGAGCCACGTAGTGCTCGGGGCTGCTCCATGATGTGGTGCTTCTCAACTCTACGTTTGAGGAGCAAAAAAGTGAAAAAAAGGTCTGCTCCCCAATTTAATGTGCCTCACTAATGAGCAGCAAAAGCAATCCCTTCTTCCTTGATCTGTACATCCATCAAATTAAAGTTGAACAAAAAAGTCTTTTACTTTAAAAAAAAACTGACATTGAAATGATGCAAGGTATTCAAAATACAAAAAATAATAAAGTAAAATCAATAGTGGATAAAGTAATGACGTAAAGGGCTTAATTGCCATTATAGTCTTAAATGGCAGAATAATGTTGCTGCTGTCAGTGTCTCATATATCTTGGTTTCTGCTTCAGGCTGAAGAAAGCTTCTTTATCTGTGATGAAGCAGTAAGCAGAGAATGTCCAAACCTAAAGCCATAGGGTAATGAAACCCGTATAACTATATCCCTTTCATTGCTTAAGTACCTATGCATTCCCCTTGGTTAACCTTAATTATAAGCAAAGAAACAACAATCCAGTGGTAAATCTAAGCAAGGAAGTGATTGAAATTGCAGTTGCAACAAAATACTTAGATATCAAAGACACATACATTTGCGAATCTGAAAGGAAGTGAACATTCTGCAGTGTCACCTTCCAGTGTGTCTCAGCAGAACATATGCTGCATTTAATACAAAAGGAAGGAGAAAACCTTGAAATACACCTTGTGATAAGACAGACAGAGAGAGTGGCAGGTTGTGACCATCTGCATCAGCATTTGCATTCTTGTAGTAAAGACAGGGAAGCTGGCTGAAGTCTGTATTTGGCATTTTTCATAATGATATCACAGAACATTCTAAGAAAATGTGTTGTCTTATTAAAAAGCCATCCTTCCAAAAATGTAAGTGAAGGAATGAATATATACTCCCTGTCTTTAATAGCATGGGAATAGTTAAACCCTCAAACAAGACCACATCACACATAGCATATATGTAAAAATAATATCTGAGTGCAGTGTTATTTATTATCATAAGCATTCTTAGAATTTAGTTCTAAAACACACTGCTTGATTGACCATATGAGGCGACCTAATGTTAGAAATGGAGGAGGAGGAAGAGAGGAGTGGAATGAGTGGGAGGCCCTATCACACAGTACAAACTACACATTTGTCATAATGTAACATTATGCTATAGGTAGACTTTCACATCACTAGCATATCTGACTAATCTAAACTTGTTAGAATAGTAGTATATTTAAGCAGGGCGTCCATCCTCAAATTCATCTCCTAAACAGGATTTCAGTATAGGGGAAAATATTAATTTTATATATATATATATATATATATATATATATATATATAGAGAGAGAGAGAGAGAGAGACGGGGCTATTTTTTATAATTAAATGCGCTAGGTTATTTTGATAACAAAAATGGAAATTGGCTAGGCCTAAAATGGCCCACAAGTGCAGCTAACCTAGCACTTACCTATGAACCTGTAGGCTTATTAAACGTTTTGAAAAACATTCCCCTTAAGAGTTAGCTCTGCATTATTCTGTTGCAGACTGTGCCTCCTGTGGTTGAGCCAGGGGTACACCAGATTAAATGAGTGGCAGGCAGTTCTGGACTGTTTCAAGTCATGGAAGTGTGTATTCATGTTTTTTGTACCCCAAGAGAAGAATTCTTTTTGTGAATGAACAAGGCAATGTTATCCCATTTTGAAAGTGATCACTTTGTTACTAGATGTGTGATTATATTTGTAGAAGTATTTTTTGTCTGCCTTGGTGTTTACATATTTTTTGTCTGCATCAATTTTCCTTGATAGAGACTCTTTCTATAGTGTGATATTTTCTTCAGCACAGCATTGCTCAGTGGATTTGAAATCATTTTCATCAATGCTTCAGCAGTCATGTCCTGTCCTAGTGTTAATCTATAAATCTTGCATTTGATTTAGAAATGTCTAGCTAGATATCAGCCATTAAGATGGAAAGATACAGTGGGACAAACAGCACTGAATATGGTTATGATCTAAGTCACCCTGTACACCCTTATCAAGTAAAAAATCAGGGTAACACTTGCAGATTAATCGGTGTTAGATTTGAAGGTGCCAAGTACAACAGAGGGCTATAATCCAGTATTATTTCTAAGAGTGAGTTACTTGAAAGCTACCAAAGCAAACCTTTACTGTATGTATGTGACCAAATTACCATTTCCATGAAAATACCTTGTCATGCCACTGAGAAAATTAAACCAATCAGAAAACATTTAAACCATACCTCTCAACCTGGAAACGTCAAAAATCTGGACAAGGCCCATGAAAAATAGGTACAAATCTGTACGCTTATTAACATAAAATTTGCATACGCAATTATGTAACCCCACCCACTCCAATGGAATCATGGGATACCAAATTTCAAACGCAAACTGATGAACAAACAACCAAAATATTGTACCAGAGTCCCCCTGCAGCCATTCCAATGTCCCATTACCTGGCTATTTCACCCCATTTACCATAAACACTAATGTGCATACTGCTTTACTTCTACAATGATTATTTCGATTTTATTTTTACATTTTATAGCACAATGAACAAACACTAATAGACATCTGCTAAACAAAGCAATGATGTCTCACAATGAAAGCAGTCTCAGCCCTGTGCACTACAGTCAGAGCAACATACCACTATGCCAAATCAAAAACAAACTTAAATGGCTATCATTTAGTGAATTCAGTTCTCACTTCTCACCATAGCTCTCAACCTCTTAGCACAAAAAAAACTGTCCAAAGCCAATAATGGGGGAATACAGCCCCAAAAAATAGGGACATTTTTCAAATACTGATTTTATAACCTTAGAAAATTGCTAGAATAAAAGGTTTGGTGTTACCATTTATTTTCTGAAGAATATGAAGTCTGAAATGCAAATGCCTGTCATTATTTAGTGAATTCTGAAATCCAGAAAACCACAGATTTTATGAGGAACTATATTGTGGATTATACGGAGGACACAAGCAATGACAAAAATAAAACACACACACCCTTTCCATGCAATTGCAGCATAATGAAAATGGCAGCATTTCTGTATTCATAGGTTCATAGGTGTGTACTAGGCTAATGCTCTGGAGCCTTTACAAGCCTAGCCCATAGGATTACCCTGTTTATTATACAATTACATCTGTGTGAGGGACTTAATGCTAGTAATGCATTCTGCATTCCCTACATTTATTTAAGTATGAATATGAAGTGAAAATTCAAATGAAAAAAAATACTAGACAGTCAAGTTTTGGGTATTTTTAAAGAGCCAAAAATAACCTGAAAGAAAGAGGGAAAGCTTGAAGATGCAGGAATGCATCTGACACAAACTGCATTCACAAAGCACAGAAATATAACTGATGTTTGTCCCAGAGCCAACTGCCACCTACAAATTTCCCTTATGCAAGTCAGCATCAAACCCTACAAAAATGTTTTAGATAAAGCAAGTGAAAAATTAGACAAAGCAGGTGAGACACCTGGGAAGCATCACTCCTACACAGTGAAAGATTACGTATTGCACCACATGGACCAGCTCACCATTTCTTATTAAAATGACACATCCAATGCAAGCACAGTCTAATGCAGAATCAAATGGACATAACATCCCATTACAGATTTCAACCATCAACATTTATTTCAGTCTGTACCTTCATAAGGACTAAAGTTAACTGGCAGCTGCATACTGTTTACAGGACCCTTTGACATCCATGTTTGGTTGTAGATAGACTTTCAAATTCCCCTTGCTCTAAATGTGACAAATACCATTAATAGTTAGAAAGTAAACATGGGATATACAAGCTTACAAGTCAACATTTTCAAAAGAATACAAAACTGAAATATTCGTGGTTGTGTGAACTCAATTATGCTAGAGCCCATGTGAAGAATTTTCCACACTCAGAGTACATGCACCATACAAACGCACAAGTCAACTAGCAACACACCCTAGACTTTGTGGAAGTTAAGGATTTCAACCCATGCAACAAGTTAGAAGTCCGTTAAATCCTGCCACTTGGAAAAGATCAGGCTTCTCTCATCTTCGTAGATTCACTGTTTCAATTATCCTGAAGATACAAGTAAAACTGGCCATAGTTTTGTAAACAGAAACTTTATTCCATACTACTGTGCGGCAATAGCACCAACCCATGAAAAGATTATACTACTCACTCATACAGTAACAGTACAAAGCACCAGACACCTTCCTAGCTGGTTTGTCAGAATAGGAAAAGAAAAAAAAGAGCCGCACACACCCACTGAAATTGTGAAACTTTACTGCAACTCCTAACCAGAACACAAAACTACACAATAAACAGCCCATGAAAGTGGCAAGATGAAATAAGCGCTGCGTGCCATAGAACACCCCCCTAGAATTTTGTTTTGAACTGTCACTGCATTGCAATTGTACTGGAATACGGTACTAAACTATGAACAGCAGTAACTATGCAGCACTAACTCATCTAAGAGATCAAACTGAGTGTTTTAAAATGGGACTTCAAATACATAGAAAAACCTTCAAATACGTAGAAAAACTGTGCTAATCCACATGGCTACTGAGCTCCAATAGGTTAAAACAAGATAATGCAACACCCACTTCCGAGGGACAAATACTCAACTGTTCCGAACACGACACTGCGCGGCTTGACTTTAAAAATCGGAATGGACAGCAAAACACACACTACTTATACATACATAAACATGTAGATGGAAAAATAAAGAAACAGTGAGCAAAAGGCGGAGCTGCCAAGCTACCATTCTCAAAACTGACAAACACTACCAAATACCATCGCCCAAAGTGCTCAAACAAATACATTTTCCTCCAACCACAATGTGGAAACTGTTCGCTCCAGAATAAATCCCACACAACAGTAACAGAGAGAAAGCACAGGTTTATAGGTTTAATATCTGACCACAAACTTTGCAAAACACTGTCTCCCTCATGCACCCCGTGACTGACCACAAAACAGTCCAGCTTTGCATTATGCATCATGAAAACATCTTATTCGGCACAATCAGCAGCAATATATTATATCAGCTTCCAGTCTTGCTCATTCTTCTATACACAATGGCTCACACAGCAAAATGAAAACAGCAGCTTAATGAAACATACACCCTTTCCACACAGCATAATGAAAACACCTCATTTCTGTATTTAAGAAAATGGCACTAGCAGCAATATATCATACCAGCTTCCAGTCTTGCTCAGCTCAGCAAAATGAAAATGGCAGCATATTCAGTTCGACAGGAAAATGGCAGCAAATAACATAATGAATTATCCAGGGCAGCGTAATGAATCTTCTGGAGGCAGCATAAATATCAAGGGCAGCTTCCCGCTAAGGATTTGTAGATGTACGTTGAGCTTCAGCTCAGTTCTGACAGGCTGGCAGGCCATTTCATGGAGTTGACATCATCTCGCACGTGATGACGTCAGCTGAAAAAGCAAGGAAATAAAATTTAAAAATAAAAGCGCTAGGAAATCGGAAATTAAGGGGTGCCACTCAGGAATCGTGGCACTCTGTTATTTGGACCCCAAAACTCGGTAAAAACCGAGTAATTCGGTATGGTTGGGAGGTATGATTTAAATGATTCACAAAGGCCCACTGATAATATTATTTAGGAAGAGTGGAACAAACAGTGAATTCCATCATTAAACTGGACTGTAATGTAATATATATGCTTATTCATTTAGGTCTTTAAAGGGGCAGGTCTAGGTTTAAATAATTTTCTTTCTGAAGGAAATACTAGCTTAGAAAGTATTGCATTGGGTGTACAATGTGTAGTGCACCATGCACTCCTGAATAAACACTCTCACAAAGTACTTGATGTTTGGTTATGTCTCTGATAATGAAACATTCTTTAGTCCAAAGCCTGACTAGTTTTGTAATCAAAACATGTTTCAGCAATTGTTCAAGTTGCTTAGTCACATAAAATCACCAATGCCCAGTAGAATGGACCAGCATAAACTGCAGATCACTTGATGCAACGCCTGACATTTCAGGTTGAAATGAGCTGATTTTGTATTTACTTACTTGTATTTTGTCAGTTTTTCCCATAAGTGACAGCTAAAAAAGGATTCAAGAAACAATCTCAGGTTGAATATGTTCATGTGAATGTGCTATAATTTTGTCTTAGAGACATACTGAAGGCCTCTGTTGTGCACTTCGGACATTTGCACAAGTAGGAACACATCATAAGGTCATTGGTAAGCACAAAGCAACACAGAACTGCCTCCCTCCTCCAACATATCCTGGTCTTTCTGTATGCATATAGTGCATATTACCTACTCCGTGTACATACCGTCTTTCTGGAATACACATATGCAGAATTAAAGTCCTCCACTCATGTCTGTCCCTGCATGATTAGCATGTTATCGTAAGCCTTCTCAGCTGAATATGTTCTGATAGCAGCATATAGTGTGCATCCTATCACTTGTCTCAGGCACTTCATCTCCATCAATTATAGCTTCCTCAACTGTTCTGCCTTTACTGCCCAGGTTTCTGTACTATACAGTGGTACTGGTCACACCACTGTTTTGTACACTTTACTTTTCAGCTTCTTTTATATTTTTCTGTCATACACTACCCTTGATACTCTGTGGCAAATGGATGCAGCCCTTTTGATTCTAACTTTGACATCCTCATTCTGAATTCCCTTCTCCACATCTAACCCTCTTAGATCCTTGAAGTGGATAACCTCTTCCACTATTTTCCCTTCTATTGCAATTCTCACTTTCTTATGATTTCCACCAGTTGCTGCCATTACAATTGGCTTATCTGTACTCAGTTTCATCCCATCTGCTTTCAGTTTTGTATTCCATTCTCCTATCATTTGCTGAAGTTCTTACTCAGAGTCTGCCAGTAATACCACATCATCTGCATACAGCAACTTTGTTTGTCTGTCCTCTTTGTCTTGTTTGTTAATGTAGTCCATCACCAGTATGAACAGCACTGGACTCAGAGCTGAACCCTGATGCACATCTTCTCCCACTGGAAACCCCTTTGTGAGTCTGATTAGTCCAGTAGTTCCTTGTATGTAACCTGTCGTAATTCTACCAATGTTTCTGGGACTTTGAACCACCACACGACTGTCCAAATCATCTTTCTTTGGAATTTATCATATGCTTTCTCTAAGTTTAAGAATGCCCAGTTGGAGTCTTTCCTCATCTGTACCTTCTTTTCAACTGTCTCACTGCAAACATTGTTTTGTTGTACTGAACCCCCTAGAACTTTCAAGCAGTATGACAGGAATTTGATACTTGTGTACTGCCCACAGTTGTGAATATCCTTTTTTATCTTGTATACTGGCCGTAGTATGCTTATTCTAACAAATCGTCTGGGATGCATCTCTGTCTCCATATTAAGTAACCTTAGGAGCCATTTTCTTCATCTCACCCAACATCTTGATCATATCTGCTGGGACCTCATCTGAACCTGCTGCTTTCCCCCTGGGCAGTACAGCTTGTGTGGGGTTTTCTTCATGCCAAAGCTTCTGGAAGTCCTCCTTGCATCTGTCGTTTCCTGTGGACTGGTGTACAGGTTGTTACTGGCGTCCCTTATGAAGGGCACCTGACTGTCTTGTTTATCTTTGTGTCTTTGCCCTGAAATGTGATAGTTTCCTTGTGCCGTCTCGAGTCACTTCCCAGAAGTAGCAGGTAGAGTGCTTCGCATGCTTTTGTCTTCGCTGCTGCAGCTCTTCTCTTGCTCTCTTTGTTAATTAACCAGTTTTCCTTCTTAGCCTAGTCTGTCGTTTCTATCTCCCACTTTTTCCTGCAATCTTTCTTTCTTTTGATAACTTCCTGGACTTCTGGCTTGGCTGCATACCTGTCTTGTAGTCTTTACATATGCTATATTGAGGCACTGCCATTCTTCTAAAACTCCACCTATCTGCTTTTCTTTCTGATGTGCTAGAGGCCAGAGTAATTCCTTGAGCAGTTGTGCTTTCTGTCTAGTTAGCTTCCAGTTCTTCAGCGTAGTCTGTGTTGACCTTAGTGCCTTTCCTGACCACTGCTTGCAGCTGATTATGGTGGTTTATGCAGTGGACCAACTGTTTCACTGGGGGTGACTTTAGAACTTTAGAATCACTAATTCTACCCAATACAGTTTCCTTACTTAGGGGAAGTCTACCTGAGTTGCATGTTTGCCTCTCTTGTATGCTATCTTGTGATACTGTGTCTTGCTAAACCATGTGTTGGCCACCATCAAGCCATTTGCCAGACAGAAGTCTAGAATGGTTTCTCCTTCTTTATTCCTGTTGCTGCACCCATGTTGGCCCAGGCAGTCTTCATATCCTATTCAGTGTGTCCCATTACGCGTATGTGCATTCAGATCCCCCATTATCAATACCAATTCATGGTGTCCTGCTTTATCTACTAGGTCCTGTACCTGCTCTGAATGCTCTCTTTTCCTCATTATCACAACCCTGCTGTGGGGCCCAGGCTGAGATTCTGAATACTGCCCTATTCTTACACTGATTGCCATGAGCCTGTCTTAGTCCGGATAACATCCCTTACTGTCTTCTTAAGCCTCTTCCACATAATTTCTAGTCTGTCCTTCCCCTGAGTAGTAGACACTGAATCTCAAGCTAAGGGGCTTAGTGCACTGCCCTTCCATCTTATTTCCTGGATACAGAGGATGTCCAGCCTCCTCCTTACTATCATGCCGTCCACTTCCAAGCTGTGTCCTGTTAGTGAACCTACAATAAGTATAACAATTCTTAGTTCAGTTTTGACAAATTAGTTGGTTTTATATCCATCTTTCCATCAAGAGAGTCCTGCCAGGTAACCCAAACTGGGCAACTGGACAAAAGTTAGCCAGCAGCTTATTGACAAAGAGCTGCTGGGCTTTATGGTGGCAGCATGCTGGTCAGTAGGGGCATATACACCCCTCCCATGGGGGGGGGGTAGGCTGAGTCCTGAAAACACTTATCACCAGGAAATACCCATGCCCAGTTTTGGCTACATCAATCAACATGACCGAATCGCCCATTTGTAATATACACAAATTAAGAATACTCTTGCAGCCTCCCTTGCAGTCTATTACCTGGCAAACAGAGCTTGGGGTTGTTCCTCCACTCTTGTCCTGTTCCCTGCCCAAAGCATTCAAGAATGTCCATTTACACTTGTAAAAAATAAACTTCTTGTAGTCTTCTCTCCTGAGCACACAGTTACTCAGACTGATGTGTATAACCCTTCCTACAACACACCTGCTTAACTATACTGCATCAGTTATTTGTTCAGTGTGTGTGCATGTGTGTGTGTGTGTGTAAGCAAACGAGTATTTTTTGAGAAAACAACATTATGTGACTAATTTCATTGATTTGAAATTATTACTGTAGCATGAGGGTGTTGCCGTGTCACTGCTTGTCTACGCTTATGGTACTCAGGCAGCATAAGTTTGGTTCATGCTGTCACTTGCAGTGTAGGTTTTAGGTTAATGATACTCCTGCAGTATGACAACTCTGACATAGCACACAAGGTAAGGGACATGACAGCTGTAATGCCACATTATCGATTGGAAGATAGCCTGCCATCTTACGTCTCTGCCTCTGTTCAACCCCTCTATCCCCGATCATTCTGAATTCTACACTAATAATCATGCACAGCATGAAGCATCAGAGGTGAAAATTAAAGTGGCTAAGTTCCTCTCTGATCATTTCTGTTTGAGCAGAGGAACCAGGCAGGGGTGTCCTCGCTCTCCTTTGTTATTTGCATTATATTTAGAACCACTGGCAAAGAAAATAAGGGACTCGGAAATTCAAGGGTATAATTGGTATGGTAGTCAAGAAAAGCTGGCTCTATTTCCAGATGATATTATTTTATACATGACAAAAACCAGAAAGGGACATTACAGTGTTGTGGAACATATTAAGACATGTTCATATCTTCTCAGGATACAAAATTAATGACGCTAAAACAAAGGCAATAGGGTAAATCATGTACTCACGTACAAATTGGTCCAACAATATCCATAGTTATGGGGACATGATAAAATGAAGCATTTAGCAGTACGGATTAAAAATGATTCCAGTGTGACAGCTAAGGATATATGGGAAGAGACTAAACAAAAGATAATACAAAAACTGAGAAATTGGAAGCTCTGTTTTATGGGTATGGATAGCAAGATACAAGCAGTTAGAATGTTTTTAGTCCCTTTAGTTTTTTTACACAGGCCAGGCATATTTTTATCAACCAGAGAAGTTGTGGATAGCAATTAATAAAGAGCTGAAGGATTTTATCTGGGAGGGGAAGATGGCAAATGTTAAGTAGGATAAGCTGATTCTTTCAATAGAACAAGGTGGTCTGGGATTACCCAATTTGAAGGGGTATTTCAGAACTGTACAGTTAAGGCTCCTATACATAACACAAGCAGAAACCTGAATGATGGCAAAACGGGGGGGGGGGGTCAAGAAACAAGGAGAAACTGGGATTTTTGTTGCTGATCCTTAAGGAGAAAAACAATAACCATAAAGAATATTATATTCATAAAGTAGCAGAAAGTATTCTAAGAACTAAGCCAACATGGGAATGGAGGAAGGAGATTCTGCTGATAGGGATGACTGCAATTGGAGATACAGACAATGGGAAAAAGGGGGCTGGAATTTACTGGAGAAAACTGATGAAATAATCAAGTTATTGGGAGCAAATAATTAGAGAGGGGAAAGGTAATAGAATGGAAAGAGGCCAAGGATGTATTTGGGCTGCAGGCTAGAGACTGTCTTCTGTATCATGGATTGATATCAGAGTATAGCCAGAGAAAAAGAAACAGGGATCCTAAGCTCAAGACCAGCACTGGTAAACTTTTTAGTAGAATTTAGAACAGGAGCTGCTGTTAAAAAAGGAATGATTAGTAGAATGCATACAATTTTGCATGATAACTATAAGAATCAATCAGAGGAGGTTAGAAAGGATTAGGAAGAAAGACTTGATAAGCAATTCACAAAGAAACAATGGGGGAATATATGGATGCCTCCCAAATATGCAACAAAGTCTAGAAGATTTAGGATCTTTGCTTGGAAGTGTTTACATAGGTATTTTTATACCACAAGTAGACTCCAAATAATTTTCCTCATGTAGATAATAGTAAATGCTGGAGGTGTAATGGGTAGGAAAGAGGTAATTGGGAAGATATTTTCTGGAAGTGTAATGAGTTGGCAGTCTTTAAAAATTCCCTGCAGACTACTCTGTCAGAAATACTAGGTGAGCAAATTGGTATGACTAAGAAAATTATTTTTCTGAGCTATGATGCAGAATCAGAATTGCCTAGATATGGTAAGGCCTTGCTGTGTCTAATTTTGATAGCAGCCAAAAAAGCAATCACTAGAAAATGGAAATCAAAGTCTAACCATATTAGAAGTAGTGAATATAGTTAACAGAGATAAAACAACAGGAGTTGGAATCTTTAGATAAGGGTAGGAGCAAATTACATAGAAACAAATGGAAACTGGGAATAATACATGCATATGGGGAATGAGGTTTAAAAGAATGCAGAATTTGAATGTATTATGTAATGTTTAACTGACAAAGACTGGATAGATTATAAGTGATGTGTAATGTTTGCAACTAAAATTATGTCAATATGGTTTATTTTTATTTATATAAATGCATGATTGCCTTTGTCATAAGTGATAATTTCATAAAGATGTTTCTTGTTTAATAAAAAAATGCATAAATAATCACGCACATCATTTATAGCTGGGAAACACATCTGTATTTAATACTGACTTGCTGAATCACGCATGGCTGCAGATCGGGGAATATTTGCAGATTCTCCTCACTGCTGAAATGTGTTATAGTGGAAGTTGGTGGAGCATTATATTGGCTGTGCATCACGTGCAGCCATGTTACATTTTCCAGAGAGTGCAGATGTAGTTAAGAGTTTTGTTAATGCTGGCCACTATATGTAAAGGTCATGCTTGACCGTCTACTAACAGTGATAAGTTATCTGTTTAGCAAAATACATGATACCAATTTGGAAGTTATTTCAACAAATTATGTTGTTTTGAGATAGATGGCCCTAAGTGTTGAAAATGTATCATAACATTCTCATGACTAATTTCTGAGAATTCTATGAGTGTGTTTTGGAAACAGTTCTGTTTAAACTGCTCAAATATTGGACAGCACACTGGCTTGTACCATGTAATCAGCTAGTAAAATAAACTGTTATCCATTCACTTAAACTAAATCATATTTTAAACAGCTAGGTTTTTGTGTTCACAGATAACCTCTGTTCTGTAAGTTTGTCACATAAAATGTGTGGATTTTACTAAAAACATACTGTGGGGAAAAAAGTGGTCTACACACACACACACACACACACACACACACACACACACACACACACACACACACACACACACACACACACACACACACACACACACACACACACACACACACACACAAGCATGCATAAGTGAGCTGTATGCCAGCTTTTTCAAGGATGTTGATATACCAACTTTCTCATGAAATCAAATTTTTTCAGCTCAGACAGCCTACATATTAATTTTGTAAATGTCTTCTGCTTAGTCACCATAGTCAAAATAAGGATGAAACATTTCAGTGGGAAAGGAAGCTTGTTTGTACATACCACTCTCTCCCTGTACTCTATTTAATTAAAGGAGTCTGAGTCAAGCTAATCATATTGATATAAAGTGACAGTTTGGCATTGTGTTAGAATCAGAAATAACCTGACTGCCAGCAAGGATAACTGTGCACTTTATCTTTCTGCTTCTTTATTCTTAAGGATTTCTGGGAACATTTTGCATGTTGTGATACACTGGCTGTTACTTCGTTAACGTTTAGCTGGAAAATTCTGTGAATAAGTATATTTAACAAGAATGCAATTAAAGTTGGTTTTGAGCTTCTCATTCTTCATTGCTATCTGTGCTGTCTGTGCACCAAGCCTTCAGAAAATTTACCAGCTTCTAATCCAGGCAGACTGCTTTTGCTATTGTCCTCTTACAGTTTTATGTCTGGATGTATGTTGTTCCCGATATACTAAACAAGGTTGCCAAGCCTAAATAATATGTCATTTGTATCAATCAGAGCAGAAGCTAACAAACTGAGAAAATTGCAAATGCAGATAGTCTGATTGCATTTCATCTGAAAAAACGTCTTCCTGGAGAAATACCGAAAAATAATGGATTTTCTTTTATTGCCAGTGACATTATAAGAGAAGACAGAAAGAAAGACAAAGTTTTTTTTTTGCATTTGTAGAACTGAAACCTACAGTTAAATGAAGAGTTTCCCGAGTCCCTCCAAACCTACTGAAAGGACATAATGTACAACTGGTAAGCTTAGAATAAAATAATTAGAATCCTAAACCTAGTGAGTTACTACAGCAATATAACTTTCAGTCTCATAGTAGAAATCTTACTGAATTACGTATCGAATGTGTATCTACGCAGCGTAAGACAAATTATGGAGATAGACAATACAGCAAATACTAAAAGATGTAATTGAATGCGGAATAAATGAAGAATGCATTTAAAGAATGCATGGGCGGCTAAAGCTGTTAGTCTGTATGGCTGCAGCCATAAAAAAAATTTAGAAACATGTATTTTAGCATAAAAAGTTAATTTATTTTTATTTTTTCCTACTTACTGAAATCTACTATGTTGGTTGCACATCTTATACTAGCTTCAGTTTTTGAACACATCGTTATAATTTTGAGCATGAGTGTGACCAGAAAAAAATCTAAAAGTGCTGTTTCACGTATCTGGAAGCTTCTGGGCTGTGTTTTAAAACAGCCCAACAGCTTACACATTCCTCTACTAACATTCAGACTGTCATGCCCGTTGTCACCCCCACCCTGTACTGGCTTTGTTAATGTTATACTCCTGCTGTTGCCTGTCGAATTGTGAGACATAGCAGCTACAAAATGAATGAGTATGGATGCATGTCAGTCAAAGTCAGAGCATCCCACCAACTCATGTGCTGTTGTGCTCGTAAATGAATTGGTAACTTACTGAGTTGTGCTAACCAGTCAGAGTTAGGATTATTTGGCACAATATTTAAATATACTTAAAAGTGGGGAGACAAATATGTAAATGTACATGGGGCTAGAATGGTCTCAAAGATTTTTCTGACAACTGTGGTAACTGCAGTTCAGATATTTTATACTCTGAGGTTGCTGTAGACGGTGAGAGTTGAAAGAAAGACAGAAAGGAGGTGTCAGTCAGGAGTGTTCAGTAACGCATTTCATTCAGTTCAGCTGTTAAGATTTAATTTTGTGCCTTACTGAACTGCATCAACAATTTTTGTCTAGAAAATAGATACATTGTAGCAAACTTCGCTTTAATGAGATTGCTTTCTTTGGTACCTCTACCTGTGCTTACAGTGAAAGAGTGCACTGTAAACAAGCGTGTTTCTTAAAATGACTTCTGTTAAATGCATTCCTTTACTTTTGCTACTCGTACAAAATCACCTTTTAAGTATAGTTCACAGAATTGTGTAGGTGAGTTCTGCATGTGTTAAGAGGCTGTTCTGAAAGATGATTTGAAAATACTTGTGTATTGACATTGTTCTTAAACTGTGCAACACCTCACATACAACAGGCTGTCATCATTTACTTTATGAACAGTTTAACAAGGCAAACCAGCCATCAAATTATGCTGAGTTCCCACTGAATCCAGATGTTTCCATGCTGGGGAGGTACCAGATCCCATCAGATATTAAATAGTTTTTGTTTAATCATCCGCGCATTGTCTGCCTTGATTCTTTTAAAAGGAAATGGTTTGTGTGCCACTTGTTACATAATGGAATTAACCTATTAAGAACAACTCTTGCCAGAATTTTTTTTTTCTTTGTGTAAATATCAGTCAGGTGACAACTTGTCCTAGTTCAAGCTCTCATGTCTTTGAAGGGAGAGGCTATGTGGGGCAGAGATCAGTAGCTAAATATAAGTCATTCTTTCAGCTCGGCATAGTCAAAATGATTGCTTGGCTTGAAATTTTTTGTGTTTGTGTGTGTATGCTTGTGCGCGTGCAAATCTGTATGCTTGTGAAATTTGTTGGGAGGCACTGGGAAATCACTCTATGCCGGCTGTATGTTCAAAGGTAACATTTGAAAAGAACACAGCATATTATATATTCCTTTCTACAAAATATGATGCTCTGGTATATGCATTTAAGTGTACAACTTTATCCTGTCAAGAAATAATCGTGGTAAGCTTTGGCTTCAGTTCACATTTTCAAAAGGCGTACAGCTTTTTGAAAGCTTTTAGTACTAGTCTATTATTGCTTAAAACAGAAATGTGCTTTGCTCTTTGTATATCTCCTACCATTTGACAGCTGACAGTGCAATTCAGAAATATCCAACACTCTCTGACTGTCTGTAGGAGCCAAGGTTAGGCTGCAGAGACTAAGGCTGAAGTCTTAGCAGTTTCAATCAATAAAGTGGCTTCTAGTAGTAAATGTTAATGGGTGGTGCTGCAGAGGGTTGACTCCCGCACCCGTGTACGGTGAAAGAGTGGTACTTAGTGTTGGGCACAGTAATGAGGAAAGACAGTAGGAGCAGGAACTTCCTAAACCTGGTGTTGAGTATTTCAGAGAATAGATTCCCAACTACTGCCAGGTTTAGAGTGAAGATCAGAGCTGACATGAAGTATAGAAAGATGATTAATGATGTGCGGGTAGGCAGGAATTTACCATTGTGTAAGTCAAATGTGTACTGCTAACAATTCTTGGTGTGAGTTCTTCTGATACTTCTTTGTAGAATGTTTATTCTTTGAATAGAGCACTTCTGTGACTGTTTGAGTTTAAGCTACAAGAAAATGTAATGTTTTTCATAGAGATTTTTTTAACATTGCTTTTCTTTGAAGTTCATGGCTTCTCAGGGGGCTGGCATCTAGAAAGCAGAAGTTCCTGTAATGTACAGTCAACAAGTGAGACGTGTTCACCACTGCTAAAGTGAATCTTTAAGTGATCTACTCCTGTGTGCACAGTGCCTGTATTAGCCCTGTTAGTCACTTCTACTTCATTAACAAACTAGGTCAGGACAGACTCTTGTCAGTGATGATAACAAAGACTGTTACAGCAGGGAGCGCCACCTATATTACTGACCCACTAATAGAGATCAGGTTCTTACTGTGTACACCTCAGGTGTGTAGACTGCAGACTGCTTCAAGATAGCTGTCACGCAAGTAAAATGATGTATGACAACTTATTTGTATAAAATGATTTGATGTAGCCACACCCCATTCCTGTTAGCCCCACTCATGTTTTGCTGCATGCACCTCTCATTACTTTGAAGTTATCAGCCACCCCTGAATAAAGGATATTAAGATAATATAACCTGACATTGAAAAATGCATTAAAGATGGTTTTAGTAGTGGAAGCATCAAGTAACAATTTACAAGATTTGCAAAGTAAACGTGTATCAGCATTAACTTAAATAGAAAAACATCACAGCACCGGATGGGATTCTTAGACTATGGAGTGGAACAAAGCCAACACTTAACAGTATGCAGCTTTCTATTATTATGATTGCCCAGATAAATAGATTAAATTATGGTCTGTGAATATGCCCACTACCCTAACATTACTTATTTGAGCAAACTGTAACTGTACCCTTGCCCTGCTCTTAACCCTACACATTAGATCACTAAATACACTTTTCCTGACAGTGCCACAATGCAGCTTTGCAGAGAGTATTTGTGTCTGCAAGTTCATGAGCTGTTTATTTTTTTTTTGTACTTCTGTTACCAGTCACAAAAGGATACTGTTTGGTTTCTATTTGCTCCCAGTTCAGTTTCAGTGATTATTGCTTTTGATAAATGGTGCTGCCAGCGTGCTTGCAGCAGTATTACGTGTCACACTGTAAGTGTGTTTGACTATTGGTAAAAGACTCATAGGTAGATTTTTTTTTATTTTATTTATGTGTTAGCCAGGTATGCCCACTGGACACAAGTGTTCCTTTTCTAGCAGTACTGTCTCCTTAAGTGACTTGCTCAGAATCACACAGAAAGCAGATGGAAGCTGAGAGAATCAAACCATTGACTATGAGAAGCAACTTGTTAAAAGCACATATCCTTAATTCTCTTGCAAGTTGCCAGATATCCATATGTGAAGCATTCATGAGTATAATTTAATCATGCCAGTTTCCTTCTGAATTTCAGAATAAAGACAAAGGACACATGTTGCATCAGTAGTCCCACAGTACATCGGATGCTGCATTGGAACAGGTTCTGCCAGCTGGGCTTAAGGTGTTTGATAAGTGTCTGAATTTTTGATGTACAGTATTTGACTTGCATATGCCTGACATTGCTAGTCTAGTCTTATTTCTTATGGATGTGGCAGATTTATTGATATGACTACCTCACACAATCTCAGAGTAATTTTCACTGAAATTGGACATCTAGTATAGAAGTTATGTAGATGAAATGTATTTGCCTTTAATTTCAACCTTTTGGTTAAGTGCAGAATGTAGTCAAGCTGCTCATGCAGAGCTTATTGTATATTCTGTAAGTGCTGATAGTAAGACATCTGAGCTCCAACACCCTGTTATAAGTCTTTGTTCATGTCTGTGTGCCTAGATGGGTGTGGTTATGTAAGTGCTGATAGTAAGACATCTGAGCTTCAACACCCTGTTATAAGTCTTTGTTCATGTCTGTGTGCCTAGATGGGTGTGGTTATGTAAGTACTGATAGTAAGACATCTGAGTTTCAGCACCTTGTTATAAGTCTTTGTTCATGTGAGTGTGCCTAGATAGGTCTGGTTATTGCAATTTGTATGGGATCACGATTCTCCCCCTCAAACATTTTCAAAATGCCTCCTTTACCTAGTAAGATGCAGTGAATAGTGGCAAAAGCAAAAGGCCTGTCTAAACAAATATAATTTACCCTAAGGTGTTATGACCTCAGTGCAGGTTAACTTTAGTTACAGAGCATGTGGAGTGTCTACCACCTGCTCAGGAGCTTGTTGTCATTTTCAGGGTTTGCTGTATATTCCAGAAAAATCATTGCACCATCTTTGAAAATGTATTGCATCCAGAAATTATTTTCTGACGTGTCTTTCAGTCAGTTGTAGTAGGTGTTATTTAAATATGTAGACATTGTCTAAGGGGAAAATGGATGAATGTTCAGTCACTGCCAGTTAGATGTATTGGAAATCACACTGGCAGTGTTAACACTATCCCTGGAATTCATTAAGGTATCTAGCATGAGCTGTGCAGTTCATGCTAATAAAGACCATTCTGCCTTGAAATGCTGATTCGCTATTCAGAAACATTGCCGTGATGAGGTAAGACCTCATTATTGACTAATTTGTATGTTTCTCGACTCACAGTTACTACTGTGACATGCAGATCATTCTGATCTGCACCTTATGGTGGTAACCTGCTGCTTGTGTAGGCAGTGGCATTCCTCCCAGCCTCCGTGTACACGTTGTGGTACCTTAACGAATTCAATCCTGTGTGAGGTATTTTCCTTTTTTCCTGTGTTAGTGTAAAAGTAGAATTGGTATACATTAGTTCAGGGCTGTGGATGTTTGCTACTCAAATTAAGGGTGCAGGGGAGCTTTTCCCCTTGAGAAAAATACTTTGTAAAGAAATTTTAATTGAAAGGAGGGTTCAAACAGTTATTTTTGTCTGTCTGAGCCTTCATTGACTTTTAACTTGATGACTTGTAGGGGAACCCAGTAACATTTTTATAATTTGCATTAGCTTTATCAGTCATAAAATTGACATTGATTCACTGAAGGTAATCTCAGCAGGCTCTGTTATACAAAGTAAAATCAGTGACAACCACTGCAACCACCATCTGGAGACACCTCCACAAATTATATACACCAACTAAATGGTCACATGATACGGGGAAAAGGTGTGAAGTCAATTAGTGTTGAAAGAGTTTTTAATTTACTTTGCACAAATGTCACTTGATGAAAGAACCTCTACAGAGTTGCCAAGCTCCAATTGTTGTACCATCAGGCAGTTTTATCAATTCTGCGAGACAAGTCTTCATTCAGTCTTTGTTTGTATGGCAGAGATTCATATGTCATTATCTATTTCTGTACCCAGTATTATGCAACAGGCAACAAGGTTCACAAAGGTTTGCATCTGTCTTCAGCATTTATCATTGCAGTTTCTACTGAGACTAAGTATTTAGCATAGTTCTGCATAACACCTCGGCCCTAATAATCAAATGCCTAAATAAACATTAGCAGCATACCCATATGTCTGAGCTCAGTTAAAAGCCTCATAATTTCACTCTGACTAATCTCAGGTACAGCCTGCTATATGCAGTCACCGCAGTTATCCCCCTCACTTTCTTGAACGTACTGCATGTCATTGGTTTGTATGTTTATACATATTGTCTCTTACATATGCATTCTCATTGTATTTCCTTTGATTCACTTGTCTACTTTGCAGTTACATTTGTATATAATTGATGTGTACATTCTATTAGTTTTTTATACTTCTTGTTAATTGCTGAATCTTGTACGTCCTTTGTGACTGCATAACTTTTTTCACTCTCTCTCCTTGCTAAGAGTAAAATCACTGTTCTTCCATATCCTCATTCTGTAGTCATAGTTTGTCTTAATTCTCTGCTTTTTAGCATATACAACTAAGGAACTTTTATCTTCATTTATATGTAGTTCAGAGTTTTAATGATGAACCTAAATATTTTTAATTTTACTGTACTTACATTGTAGATATGAACAAAAAGCAGAATAAATAAATATCACCTCAGGTCTCACCTGAAAAGCAGCTTCTAAACTACTGGGACTAACCCGGTCAATAAAGGATGGATAAATAAATAAATAAAACAAATAAATAAACATTACAAAAATACAATAAATATATAAAGATCCATTATTTATCTGTAAAGGTTCTTCTCACATTTTGGCACACACCTTTAGTTTGTGACAATACAACAAAATGCACATGACTCCAGCTCTGTGGCATACAGGGATGAAGCCTTGGCTATGACCCAGACAACCTGAGTTTGATTAGTGGCTCAGGCATTAGAAGAGCGTTGTTGAGGGTAGGAGTGAGCTATCATTGCAGGCTCACCTATCCGGGGAGAAGTTGGTGGATTTGGTTTGCTTTTTGGGTGATGCCTAGAGGCAAGAGTGAGTACTGCACCTGTGGAGCATGAGCCCGACAAGCACATACTTCCCATGCAGAAGTGCATTGGCTAGGGAAGTCTGTGCATGGAGGCATGCTTTCTGCAACAGGCAAACTAAGCGGAGCTCAGAGGATCAGTTCCAAGGAGGAGCATAGGCTCCTTTGTCAGCCCACTCACTATCATCCAGCTCGCTCCATGAAGGAATACATGATCTGATAAGGCTCCTCAGACAGATCTAGCTTAGTTCTGGCTGGTCCTTGCCCCCGATGGGAAGAATGGGCCAAATGGGTAAATGTAGTAGATCCAATGGATAGGTTTTGTGGTGGCAGAGGAATGGGGAGGGAAGTAACAACATGATGCATTTGAAGCATTATAAAGCTTCTTGCAACTCATTGAACATAAGCTAATGCAGACAAAAAATTAAAATTATCATGCAAACAGAAACACTTGAAAACACTCCACATTCCAAAGACATGCATCTGGAGCATTTCTCCTCGGGCCTCCGCTGAAAACAGGCTCTATGGAACCTAGTCGGACTTTCCCGGTCAACAAATGTTAAATAAATAAATAAAAATAAAAAGTATTCCGTGTTCAGTGCAGAAAATAAACACAGTCTGTCATTCCTTTAGGATCAAGAAAAAATATATATATACAAAATGGTTATTGTGCCTTCTATTAAAGCTCATTTTTTAGTAATATTATTATTGTAATATGAGAGTGCAGCATTTGTATTTCATTGTTTGTCTGTAGGTAAACCATAGGGTACTACTTAAATGTTCAAAGACCTTAATCCATGCATTTCATTTTATTCTTTCTGCAGCTAGAAGAATAATGTATTATCCAGATTTGTTTGTAGAATGTGTTTGTTGTTATTTGATTCTGTTTTAAAATCAGATTGCTTTAAACATTACATACGTGCTGTAGTGTAGGTTGTACTATTTTATTACCTGCTATTTCCCTTTAAGTTACTGTATCAGATATTTACGTCTGGAGGTCAGAGTCTCTATGCTTGTGATCCACATTTCTTATTTAATGCCTGAGCAGTGCAGCAGAGTTTTTGCAGCAAACAAAATACCCCAGCAAGTTTTAGGGGTAAATGTTAATTTAGCATCTACATATGTTTTTTCCATATGGCTATACAGTGACATTTTGGGGGGAAGCTTTCCATGAGCTTTTTTAGTGAAAATGCATCCATCACTTTGCTAACAACTGTGAAGCAAACAATTTCATGTAGTACTCTTTGCAGATTAGGAGCATGCATTATAGCATACCATAACAAATGAGCTGAAGTAGTAACAAAAATGCATACAGTGGTATGGCAGTTTTAATATAGCTTTGTGAAAATACAAACCATTATCGCATTTCACTCATTGTTGCTACTTTCAAGACAAGCATTTCACAGGGTCATGGTGAGCATATAAAATGTCCACGTTTAGAGCTGTGCAGTGAAAGCTACAAGTTTAGGATTAAGTTTTGATTAGATTACTGAATATCAAACCAAAATCGATCTTGCATTCATCACTGATACTGGTTTTAATGACTGGATTCAAAACTGTGTGAACTCAGTATTCAACAAAGAAAAAAGGACATGTAATTATGTTTTTTGAATTTATTTAATTATTAGCTGATTTGTTACTTTAGGGTCCTATTTATCTCGGACTTACATATGGACAGATATGGACAATTACATTTGAGGCTCTGTACGAATGGATTTTTCTCGTACTGTTTTTTTTTGTGTGGGTTTAATAAGTCTGTAAATAAGGGTACGTAGCATGGTGCATTAAATTGTTTTGGGTGACACTAACCTACTTGTTTTGGGGTAGGAATTACGTATAATCAGTATGAATGAACATATACTAAGGCTATTATTGTGCTCTTATGATTATACCTTATTAATACAACTAGTGTAAGGAATTTCGATCCATCATAGTCTGTTTTGGTGTATATGTACATACAGCTCTTGGGGGCTTATGAATAGGGGATCATAACATTGTGCAGTTAGGCATTATGGTATTTTGTCCTATTACCGGAAAACATTCCTTGTTGTGCACAATGGTTATTATAGCTCCCATGCTGAATTACATAAGGTGAATGTAGCACTGCGGTGTTCTGGAATAATTTATGTCTATATTGTCATAATCATCGCAGGGGCTGTTATTTCCCTTAAGGATATTTGTATGATTGAAATCAATATGTCATCAAGGTTTTGCGTATTATAATATAGGGGAATGTAGCACTGCTGTGTTTTTAAAATATTTGTATCTATTTTGTGAATTAATCGCAGGGGCTATTATTGTTCCTCCTGTTGATATGAGGAATAATACTGTTTACAGACTTATTTATTGAATTTTTTGCAATTGAACAGTATATTGTGTTTTGTAACTGAACAGTACTTTGCTTGGTTATAGTTATCTGTCCTTTCTTCATGTTCCCAAAGTTTTGAATTTAGATAGGCATTCCTCATTGTAGGGAGTTCTACATTTATTCTACTGGGACCTATAGGTTGGATATTTACATTTGACAAGCAGAGTGAGTTATCAGGGAAAGTTCTTTTCAATACACACAGGTACTTATTTTTTGGGTACAATTTATTTACATATTAAGATTGTACAAGGTTATTATGGATCTGGTCTCAATCTTGAAAGGTTTGTCATCGGATAAGGATGACTTACTTGTATTTGGATTAGGGTTCACGGACTAGTTAAATATGGATTTAAATACTAATGACCCAGTGAATAGCTGTAATCAGGCTTTTCGGAAGCTTACCAAGTGCATGAAAACACTACGCACTAATGTATGGCACTTGAAACTCTTTAAAGCTTACCAGCTAAAGGAGATTACCCCTAGGGGGTTGCTAGTCAGAATACAACCCTTGGTGAATAATATTGATGACACTCTGACTGAACAATGGGCCCAGGACCAACAAAGGACGTCCATGGGTTTCGCTGAGGCTCTAACAGCCTTTTACGAACGTACAGTTGATCATTGTATCATAGAAGTGGGTCTAATATGTGAGGAAACTAAAAGTTTTGAGGATTTACCTTGCTATCCAATATGCCTGAATCAATTGAGTACAGAACTACTCAATTTGGAAAAACAATTAAAGGAGAAAAATAAATAAATAACCGGGATATGGGTGATTATGACAGGGGAAAACCCTTTGCTTCAAATAAACAGGTTAAATTTGGTCAGTCAGAGATTAGACTCCACAATCAAAAGCGTAAGAGACCAGAATCAATCCTAAAGAAATGTAGGGGGGTGAACAGCAGCACATCTGGTGGGGACTCCTCGGCCACGGATGTGGATGGCAACCATACTTTGGAATCACCTACCCCAAAGAGGCGCAATTTGGATGCCTCTTTAGGGCCCAGACACATAGGGGATTCAGAAAACATAGGGGGAGCAAGGGATCTCGAGTGTCTTTTCAAGATTATGGTACAAAAATAAATGATACTTGTAATTTTTTGAACATTTCCTGCACACCTCTGTCTGAGATGGAAACACAACTACTTAAAGGTATAAGTTTTGTACCAGGTTTTTATTGTATCTGAAGATTCTTTGGCAAAGGATGTTGTATCATTTTGTCGTTTACTCAATTTAAGATTGTTTTTTGATGGTAAAACTACTGGTATTAGTACGAATTCCTTTAAATTTCATACATCTATCTTTATCCCACCTATATAACAGCAGGTAGGCTCCTTTCAGTCCAGTGTTCTCAAAGATTTACATTTTCATATTCATGAACATTGTATATTACCTCATAATCTCTCAAAGATTGAATCACAGGTGGTTTCAAATTTACAGAACAATAAGAACTTGGTGATTTTACTGGCTGATAAGGGAGGAGCTGTGGTGGTTATGGACTGAGGGATGTATTATGATGAAGCCCAAAAACAACTTAGTGATGGCTGGTATTATATGGTCATGCCCTTAGAGCCAACTTTCAGGTTTAAGGCAGAAGTAGATAACTTCTTAAAGGAAGCTAGGGAGTAGGGTATTATTACGGATTACGATTTATACCATTTAATGGTACAGGATCCCAAATCCCAGTATTTATATCTTCTGCCCAAGATCCATAAGGACTTACACAACCCACCAGGGAGACCCATTTTATCAGGCAAAAAGTCTTTCACCGAACCACGTTCATAGTTCCTAACTAAATACTTACAACCATTATTGAAATTTATTAGAGCACGCATACAGGATACCATACTGTTTTTGGGTATTATTTCTGATATGCAATTGGAAGCGGGCTGGCTCCTTTGTACATTTGATGTTACTGCTCTATTACAGTATTGGTTAGAGAAAAGGAAAAGTGAACTTTTATCAGCCTGGATTGAATAAGTTTTTGGTTTGTCTAGAGGAGAATGTTTTAACCAAAAATGTTTTGTATTTTCAGGATCAGTGTTATTGGCAGGTACAGGGTACAGCAATGGGGCATCTTATGCTCCCAGTTATGCTGATTTTTTTATGGCCTATGTAGAGGATTAACTCATCTATGACCCTGGGCATAACTTGTATTTGGAGGAAATTGATATTTGGAGACGTTACCTGAATGATTGTTGGTTGGTTTGAAGAGCAGATAGTGTATACCTTCATGAATTTGTAGAATATCTAAATGGGAGCAAGTGGGGTATCCGATTCACGGTTTACCACCATACATATTTCTGGATGTCCTTATAGGATTATAGGTTTGTACTAAGCTAACTGCCCTTGCGAGCCATTTTAAGCCTAGCCAATTATCCCTTGTGAGACTCAAACCCTGCAACTTGTTCTTGTAAGGCAAGCACCTTAACCATTAGGCCACTCTCCCAACCCATTACAAGGAATGTGGATAATACCTTAGACAGTGAAATCTTTTGGAAATATCCACAATACAGTTCATTACTTCATGCGTCCAGCTTTTACCTGCAGCATATTATCAGAAACATCCCCAAATCACAGTTCCTTTGGATCAAACAGGCTTGTTCAAATATGGGTGAATATGAACAATATAGGAGTGATCTGATACAAAGATTTAAAAATTGAGGTTATAAATCTGGCATTATTATTACTGTCAGCAACTGGGCCTCTTGCCAGGATAGGAAGGATTTGTTGACATACAAGGAACAGTCATCTGTTAAGACACTGGATCTGAGGTTGGTTACCAGATATGGACGTAACACGGGGGCATTTATGGATATCATTAACAGGCATTGGAACATATTGCTATTGGATTACAGGGTATGTGATATTTTAGGCAATAAATGCCATTTTTCGTTTCGCAGAGGGAGGACACTTGGTTCTCTTTTTAGTCATTGTAAGCATCATCAAGGGTCTGTTAGGACGCAGCAGCAATGCACCATTACGGGGGAGGTGTTGTGTGGTTGTATACCTTGTAGGCACTGCACACACTGCATCAGAATGAGTAAGACTAAACAGTTCAGCAGCAAAAATACTGCTATGATTTACGATATCAAATTTCTGACTAATTGTGGCTCTGATTGGGTAATATATTTGGTAACATGTACGTGTTCTGCCTTTTACATTGGCCAGACATCCAGACCCCTATGTTTATGTATTAGTGAGCATTTGAGTGATATCAGGAACAAAAGACAGTCGAATGCATTATACAAACACACAGTTCAACATGTCACTGCCTCCTACAGATTTAATGTCATTGATAAAATATTTGGTGACTGGGTGGCATACAGTTCTCAATTTTAAAGAGAAGAGGTGGATTATTAAATTAGGTGGGCTTTTTCAGCATGGACTAAATGATCACCTGTAGTCAACCAATAGCTAACTGTGTTCAATTAAAGGATTTGTATAAATGATATGGATGTGATTATGTTCTGTTTTACACTGAGGAAGGCTTTTTCAGCCGAAACCGGTCTCGTTGGTTTTCTGTGGGGTTTGAGTGTTTTACCCTACCCTTTTTGTTTTTTATGTTTGAATAAAAATGTAATTATCTCAACCATATTCAAGTGCTGGCCTCTGTTTTTGAATTAAATTACTGAATATGTCAGACTACCATAAGACAATTTATATACAGCCTTTCTTCTGTCTTCGTTTTGTTGGTAGTGGATCTAATGATAAAGATATCATTTTATGGATCATATCTCTTAAACTTTCAGCGCAAGAAACAGGGACAAACCCAGAAATAATGGGGGAAAGGCCAAAAATAGGGTGAGATTTTAAAACATTGCTTGTATAAGCTTAGAAAGTGGCTAGAATAACGGGTTTTGCATTATTCTGAATGGAGTGATGTCTGAAACTCAGATGTCTGTCATTTAGTGACTGTAACCCTCAATGTTTTTCCAGAAAACCACACATTTTTAAGAGGACTAGACTACAAATATGAAGCAAAAATGCAGTAATTCTGTGAAATTCTTGACAAGTAAGGGGTATGTTACGGACAGTTATGAAGAAAAGGAAAAGGTCCTGAAGTAATGAATGAATATCATATGCCATTTGCAATTAAGCACATCAGCCTGTTTTTTGCAAGAGTGTGATAATCCACAATAAAGCAAATAAACCAAAAAGGTATCAGATGTTAGTGTATTGCTGCACAGAACAGGAGTATTAGCATCATTAATCATAACTGCTCTACAAATGGTCAAACTTAATACTGATTCCTGTCTTTGCTGTGTTGGTTTTATATTTCACTGTTACCTTGGTGCCAGCTATATGTAAAGAAACTTGTTCATTTATTCAGAGCTTCCCTGTGCCTGGCTTGGATTCCTGTCACTACAAGACCCTTGGATTGCATCTAATGCCATCTATGGACCCGCAAAGCTGATATAAGTTTTCTTTTGCATGTCCTCTAACTATATCAGTGCTATTTAACAGTCCTGTGCTGCATCTATTGATTTGTTTGAACTTATCACTGTTTTTTTAGCCTGCACTTGTTGCTGTCTGTTACTGTACTGCTATTAGGCTGTTTTAACAGTATCCTGATATTTCCTATCCTCCTCTGATACTGCAGAAGCTTTTCTGACTTAACCAAAATTCTCCCGAGTTTGCCAAACATATTTCTAAGTTTTGCAAAGTGTTTCTGTTTGTAGAAGTTTTCCTACATGTGAGTAAATGTTTCTGTATTGGAAAACATTCCTCAGGGTTTGTGAACTTATTTCCAAGGATTCCTGATGCTGCAGGAGTTCTTTTGTTGCAAAGCATTTGTTACTGCTCTTGAGGTCAAAATCCATTTGTTTTACATTATGAGGGTTTTATTCTGCACTCTGGTGGGAGCAGGGGGCTGATTCAACCCATCTGAGTTGGGAGTTGCTGGTGGTAGGCTTATTGTGTGTTTATCTGATTGGCCTGAGGGCCTAACTGTGTAAAAGTCTTTCATTCTGCTGGTATAAAAGCCTTGCATTTGCTCACTGTGCTGTATGTACACAAACCTCTCTAGTTTAAAATCCTCTATAGGAGGCTCTCTCCCTAGTTACCCACTGTTCATAGCACCTGAAAGAGCTCCCAGTTTTCACAGAGAGCAGCACCACTACAGGTCATCCAATAGTATACCATGAAACACTCTCACTTAGACCTGTAAGTGACTCGCCCTTACTCTTTCCCATCTACTAAGGCGCTGGTATAATGGATAGATGTTTACCTGCCATGTCTGTTTCTGGCTTGGTGGATATGGGCATCCGGAAACAGTGTAGTAACTGCTTCATGTTCACTGGCAACCACTTAATTTTAGAAGAGGCAAACACAGTATGTCAGAGATGTAGATACACAATGTCATCGGAGGCAAAACTCTCACATGCACATGCAAAAAATGCAAACCAGGTTGTCAGAATTACACCCAAAACACTCACTATCAACACTAAGGAACAAACATATAGACCCACATATACAGAGGTACTCACATGTACTCTACCCAAACCTCATAGACCTCCTAAAAGCATCTCTTGCACACATTCAAAAAAGACAGCGTCTCACAGCACACATAACTCTGAAAATCATAGTAGCCCATAAGGCAACATACCACACAGCTAAACATTCTAGTTATTGGGGATTCCATTGTAAGAGATACTGATGCCCCCTTGCCAGGCTAAACAAGGAGAAGATCACAGTGAACTGCCTGTCTGGAGACAGGATCTGCCAGATCACCCATGCACTTGGGTGTTTAAACCACAAGTACCAAAATGACACGTCATAACCCGTTTGGGCATAAACAACTTAAGACGTACCTCACTGGACTATATGAAGAGAGACATGATGTAACTCTCTGAATATGTGTCCCAGGTGAGTATGAATCTAGCCTTGAGTAGAATCCTACTCTCACCAATGGTGATGCCACAGTACCAACAAAAACGATTGACTTCAACAATTGGTTTAGTTTCTGGTGTCACAACAAGGGGATCCAATATCTGTCAGCCTGTGGAGACATGATCAACAAACCACAATGCTCTACCAGAGATGGTTTGCAATTGTCACAACTTGACTTCCGGATACTAGCAAAAACCATCTGTCCCCATATCGGCTTTTTTAGGATGTGCCAAGTTGTTAAACCCTCCAACATAAAAAAAATCATTCATTACCACGTAAAGGTGCTGCTGCCCAGCACTAGGAGCTTAAATGAACATGGGGGCATGCTGCTCCCTCCCATGCATTAACTTCCCCTGGTAAGATCTGACCACAAAATGAACCCCGTCAAACTCAGAACCTGTTAACTTTGCTAAGGCCAGTTACCTCACACTAAGTGACAGCTTATTAAATTTTCAAGCTCCTCCAAACCCAGGTGACACAGAGGCTTACTCTCTGTTGTACACAAAAGCACTTTATAACCACATTCATAGCTGCAGAGAGGAGGCAGTACCTGTCTGAGCCAAACCTATTATTACTGGCAAAAATAAACCATGCTAGTGGACCCCTGGCATAAATAGCCCATTCAACAAAAGAACTAAAATCCTCCCCAAAGCCAAGAAGGAAGAGACAAAACAGTGCAGAAAGACACTCACCAGTCTAAACAAACAAATTAGAGGGGTGGTCAAATCTGCCAAAACAAACTGTTAGACAAAGATAGTCTTCCAGGTGAGAGATAGCCAAGGGGCTTTTTCTTAATTATCTTCCAAACTCCAAAAACAAATCACACCAGCTACTAGAATAAACAGTACGGCCATATAATAGCTAAATATAAACATAAAAACAATAAAAACATACACATATTTTTAAACATGGCCAGGGTATATTACTTATAAAATGGTAAACACTTTCACAGGTAATCTCCACCTGTTTCTTCAGACCAAGTACAATCACTCCATTTGCACAAATTTATAAAATGCATAATCAAAAGGTGATATACCCTGGCCTTGTTTCAGCACATGTACATTTTTACTGTTTTTCCTAATTATGTTTGTAACCTCAGGGGAAACACTCAGCAATGTGTTGAGTTAATAACCAACATCAACACCCAGGATGAAACTATAGCAAGCCTGCTGGTCGACCTTCTCCCTTCCATCACCACCTACCATACCCAACGAAATACCTGCAGTCATCCCCTTACAGGTCATTACAAGTGAACAGGTCCTTACTGAGCTCAATAAAGCCAAAGACTTATCCTCCATGGGCCCTGACAACATTCCAGGATGCTTCTTAAATGACTTAAAACAGAATCTGTCAGGGCCACTAGAAACCCTCTTTAACTACAGCCTCTGGATGGGCTGTATCCCTGAGGAATGGAGGACTGCAACAGTTATCCCTCTGCACAAGGAGGCCCATCAACTGACCCAGGGAGCTAAAGATCCATAAGCTTGGAAAGTCTTATCTGCAAGACCATGGAGAGAATTATCATGGACTTGATCAATAATGACATAGGAAATCTCCAAACACTGGACCAGACCCAATTTGTCTTTGTTAAACGGAGGTCTTACTTGTTCAGTCTGGAAGACTTCTTCAAGAAAGCCACTAGGGCCATGGATGAGGGTAAAACGGTACACACTGCTTATCTAGACCTGACCAAAGCTTTTAACAGAGTTCCTCACTCAGGGATCACAGATAAGCTTACTGCATTAGGCATAAACCCCAAATTCATCAGGTGGATAGCAGACTGTATCACTGACAGGGCACATGTTGTCTGAATAGGTGAATCCACTTCCGAGAAAAAAACTGTTACTAGCAGTGTCCCACAGGGTTCACTGTTGGGACCCCTGCTATTTGGAATATACTTCTCTGATGTGAATCCCAGTGTTGGGAGCCCCTGGCTCACCAAGTTTGCTGATGACTGTAAGCCAGGAGCAATCACTGAATTCCCAAATGATGTTGGCATACTACAAACAGGCCTAAAAATGACAAACGACTGGTGCTAAAACCATGGCCTGAGTCTAAATACTAAAACATGTGCATTCATACCCTTTGGTAAATCTGAGATCCCTGCAAATTATAATATTGATAGCACATCCCTAAAATTAGACCCAGTGGTGAGAGATCTAAGAAAACAGATAGATAGTAACCTAATCTTTGACCACCAGGTAGCTATGGTAATAAAGAAATCCTTCTGTGTGGCTCAACTTATAAGTAAAGGCATGGCATGGCATCAGGGTCAGGGGTACCATTGTACTTGGCCCTCATCATGCCCATAATCGAGTACAGTGCTCCTTTCTGCATATACATAACCAGGTACGTACACCAACTGGAGCAGACCCGGGGGTTTCTCACTAAAAAAATACAAAGCATAAAACACGTATCTTATGTGGACTGAATAAAGGTCCTATCCCTTTACTCTAACTCATATTGTTTATTGAGAGGTGACTTATGCCTGACCTACAAGCCATTCTCTGATCCAGCCCTGTTGAAAATGTTACATATTCACAAAAAAAAAAAATTATAAGAGGTTTACATGCTCCATGGACCTGAACCTTATTTATGACTCTAACAGAACTTGTTGGAGTGACAGATTCGTATCCCAAAGGTTACCTCATCTATGGAATGAACTTCCCATCTTCGTAAAACAAAGCCTGTCACTCACTCTCTTCAAAAAAGAATTTGGATAAATGGATGGGGAACCATAAATTCACTCCTGGGGTACTGCCCATGCCCTTATGGACAGAAGCAGTCTGTAAAATGGCTTAGGACTCCAGCACCCAAAATACTCAATACCCAGATACTACCCCACCTCATATCTGGGGAATTAAGATATAATATTGTCATATCCTGGGTATTATTAGCTAGGCTTGTAAAGGCTCTTGTGCCATTAGCGTGGTAATTACCTATGAACCCAAGAACCTACAATATATAACAATAGAATAGTTGCATAAACTGTTCTCGACTGGGGTGCTTTCTGTGTGGAGTGTGCATGTACCACCTGTGTTCACGTGGATTTCTTCCCGGTGCTACAGTTTGCTCCCACATTCCAAGTGCATGCATTAGATGGATTGGACACTCTAAATTGCCTATAGATGTGAGTGTGAGTGCAAGACTGTGGTGTGGAAGAACTACCATGGCAGGGTTAGCCACAGGCAGTGTGAACCTTGGCTGTAGATAATTGTCACTATTGAAGTGACACCCCGACCCCATGTACAAAATAGGAAAAGGGGTTGTGGATGGATGGACTAGTTCACATAAGAATAGCAGAAAACCTTGTCAGAGGAAGGAGCATACCTCTCAACTGTACATTCAGTATTTTCTAGAAAATCTGAAATTTTGCCTCACAGTAACAGGGTGGTTTTGAAAAGTTTTATACACCTAGATGACTGTAAACAGGAAGATCTGAGAAATAATGATAAGGAAAGGACTAAATGTATTGTAAGGGATCCTTAAATCTGTCTAGAATATGCACGCTTGCTTGGGCTTGTGTCACCTGGATCAGGGAAGATGTAAGGTGTTGCTATCAGTTTCTGAAAGCAATCAACTACCAGAGAATACTGAATGTATACACAATGTATATGATGTGTATAAAGTTTATGAAGCTGTTTTGCGAGAATACTGGGAAGAAAAAAAATAACAGGATGACATGAAATGCGATAGAGGCTCTTTTAAATCAAAATTTTTGTTTACACTTTGTTCCCTCGGCCTGTCGTCACATCATAAGCCCATGCCTGTAGCCCTGATGATGAACATAATGATAGTTTTAGAGCTGCGACTGCAAGCAACTATTATGTAGCAGTCAGAGTAGCCAGAGTAACTGAAAAACTGACAAGTCAGCAGCCACCTCAGAAAAGGAGCAGGAAGATGAGAGAGGCTTGATGAATATTTGGAATTTATAAAAGTGGGCAGTGTTGCTTATACAGAAGTGGCCTTGGAGACTATTTTTTTATTTGTATTTCTAGAATGGACACATCACAATGCCACTGACAGAACACATCGCTCTTAGGTGTCCCTGATTTCAAAGAATGTCCCTCCTTTTCCCTATATTTATAGTCTCTTCCTCACAAAGTTTGTAGACTTGGGCTGGGCTGCATCAGAGCCCCCGTTCTTTTCTTTGCAAACCATATGATGTACAGTGAAACTTCATAAACTGGTTTCCTTTTTTCCTAATCTAAAGTGAAGCAATTAAGTAATTAGCATTAGTGACATACGTTTTTGCAACATTTTTGATACTGGTGAAGCTATACTCTTTCTGAAGTAATGAATCTTCCATTTCATGCTGTGGTATGTACCTTGCTGTGCAATAAGCAGTTTGAAATGTGCTGTTGATTGTGTGCTCAGTGCAGCATTTGAAAAACAAGAATGTGTCTCCTTATATTACTATAAGCATGGAAAAACATGCACACATTAGTATGGTAGGTAATGCCACTGACCTAATGCATTATGTGGTTTCACTATAACAGAGAGCTGTGCTACACACCCTTAAATAAGGGACTGGAATACATATGTGGTTTACTATTTAGTGGGAAGGTGGCATGGAACTGTTCTGTGATATCAAGGACTTTTCTGGGATTATGGTGCCAGAGCCATGAGCTAAAACTAAATGCCAAGAAATGCATAATAGTATCCTTCTGGAAGTCATCCAGCCCTGGTAACTATCATATTGACAACACACCCCTAAGAGATGGCCCAGTAGTCAGGGACTTGGGGACACACATAGACAGTAATCTAACCTTGACCATCATGTGTCTATAGTAGTGAGGAAATCATTTCATGTTGCTCAAGTTATAAACAAAGATATGGCATCTAGGTCCAAGGAAGTCATTGTCCCACTGTATTTGGCATTCATCAGACCCATCATTGAGTACAGTGCCCCCTTTGGTATGTACCTAACTGGGCATATCCAACAATTGGAACGTCCGCAGGGGTTGGTCACTAAATGAATACAGAGAGTAGCATGTCCTACACAGACTGCCTTAAGGCCCTATCCCAGCATTCTGTCTCTTACAGGCTGTTGAGGGGAGATCTATGCCTGGCATACCGGGCATTGTCAGATCCCACTCTGATGGACCTCCTGCATATCCACAGAACAAACAGCACCAGAATTACCCTTTCTAAAGACTTAAACCTTACTTGTGATTTAAATAGGACTTGCTGAAGAGACAGGTATGTATCCCAGAGACTACCCCTTCTCTGGAACAGGCTCCCCATTCATGTGAAGCAGAATTCCTCCCTAACCCAATTCATACGTAACTTGGACAATTGGATAAGGAACAGGAAGTTCATCCCTGGTTTGGCACCTATGTCTCTAATGGACACAGGCAGCCTGTAAATGGTTCATCTCCCAGGCCCCTGCATGAAAATGTTTCACCTCCCAGGCACCTGCTTACACTTATCAAGGGTACCATAACTTGTAAGAGATTTGGGATGTATGGCTAGGCTTAATAAGACCATTATGATTGTTGCTCTAGTAAACACCGATACACCTATGTGTTTTTCAGGGCATACACCACATTGTGATTTTCTGGCAAATCATTGAGGACTGTCACTGCAGTTAGTTTTAGTTTGGACTTCATATTGTTTGTATTAGGCAGAAGCTGAAGTATATTTTTAACATACAGACAAGGTAAGATTGACAAAACCTCATTTTCTTTCCATCTCTGCTTTGTTAGATACAACATTTTATTAGGTTTTGTATTTTAGCCTTTGATGTTATCATTTTAATTGTTTTTTTCTTTTGCATTAGCATTTGACATTCCCTGTATGCTCTTAAGACCAGATTGCATTTGATGAATTCATAGATTCATAGATTAGTACTAGGCTAACTGCCCTTGTGGACTGTTTTAAGCCTAGCCAATTACCCCATGTGAGAATCAAACCCTGCACCTTGTGTCTGTAAGATAAACACCTTAACCATTATGCCAATCTCCCACCCTTGGTTAGTACATCAGATTTATGCGCATATTTTCTATGTTAACATGTTGGGGGCTGGTAGTTTGATTTGAGAGATCATCTCTCAGGTAACCATCATATGTATTTGTTGGCAATGGAGTAGATCCAAAGATTGGTCTGTGGCTCCTGCCCCTCACATATGAAATTACTTTGGATGGCAGTGGTGGGATTCAAGCTCCTTTTATCTGTCAAATAAGTTCTGTTGTCTTTACACAGACCATCAGGTTCGGCACGTGGTACCTTGCTTTAATGTTGGAAGGGCAGCACACTCAGGAGTGCAGCACTTCCTTATGCTGCACTATAGTTTCAGTTATGGTAAATTAATCCAGGCATCTGTAGGGGGAACAGAACCCATAGACTTCTGATTTTTCCAGCATCAGCAGTGAGTGTGCTACCTGTTTAGCCAGTGAAACTAGGCTAGATCGGAAGAGAAAGAGTGCTATCTTCCCACAATATTAAGAAAAAAGAATATATAGTATAAAATCATAAATAGTAACACGCATGCAGGCAGTTTCCATAGTATGAATGCGGTATCTTTACTGTCTGGTGACTTACAAAGAAACGAAATCTGTACAGCGTATTACTTAACATTGCAATTATTTCTAGATGATTCGTCAAGAATACTGCATATTAGTACATTAGCTACAAACAGACAGAACATGGGAGGATGTTCATAGGTGTATACTAAGCTAATGACCACTAGGGCCTTTATAAGCCTAGCTGTGCAATCCAAATGTGTCTCACAAGTTATACATTTTAGATGTTTATTTAGGGGTGACTGCTGGTTATGACATGATTTACGAACTACCTCTGTCCATCAGAGATGTGGGCACCAGACCAGGGGTGAATTTTCCATTTCTGATCCAGTGGTCCCAGTTATGCTTAAACAGGGTTAAGGATGGACTCTGTTTCACATGGATGGGGAGCCTGTTCCAGAGAAAAGGAATTATCTGAGATAAATATCTGTCTGTCCAACATGTCTTATTTTATGTTGCAAGCAAAATTTAGGTCTTTAGATCTAGCAGTTCTAATGCTGTTTGTTTTGTGGATGTGCAAAAGGCTCATCAGAGCAGGGTCCAGGGATGCCATGTATTTGATCTGTTGCATATCTCCTTTTGTGCAACAAATGTTTCAAACTTTGAACTAAGACAGTTAATCTGAACCTTTAGTCTTTCATGTTTTTTTTTTAATGTTTTTGTTGAAAACCAGAGTATGCTTCAGGTACAACTTTAATAACAGGATTTTATTTTCTTTGGCTACAGCTGTCTTGACTTACAAAAATACAGCTCTCAGACAGCCTTCTGATGTGCTATTTGTTGAAAACCACTGCTAGGGAGGATAGTAAAATTCTGCAGAGCTTCTAAAGGATTGGATTAAATTAGGTGGAAGACAGATGTCCAGTAATAAGATCAATCTTCATTGTTTGAATAAAGTGGAGTTTAATAAAACTGAATTGTTTTGTAAAAATATTCCTTTGATGAGGAAGCTTCCATTAAGGAAAACTAGAGAACATCGCATGGCATTGCTTTCCCTGTAGCATTCTGATATGATTCAGGGCACAACAAATTATAGCACATTGTTGCTTCATATTCTGGCAGTCCTTTTTTAATTACGTACAGATTTATCATTCAGCTTCTCGTTGTACTGACCGTGCACAATGTAGGCAGCCTCTATAATCATTTATGATTATGCAAATAGAGATCTCTCACAGTAGCCTCAAAGCTTGTTTATTCGAACCCCGCCTCTCTGCTCTGCAGTTTTTATGAATGACTGGTGATCAATGAAAATCCATGAACGCCAGCTGCCCATTCATCCTGTTTTGTTCTCGTTTGCATGTACAAAAAGAGACTTTGTTGCTGCATCTTGAATACAAATGAGCTGACTGCATGATTCCTAAGCTAACTCGCATAACCTGAAAAGGGATCACACAGTGTATATAGTTTTTTTTTTTTTTTGTGTGGGTAGAAATGCATGACTATCAAGTAAAAAGAAAATTTGCTGTTCATTTAACTTTGCTGAATACTGTGTCAGTAATGACACCATTCTAGTAAACTCATTAATCCAGTTGTATCTGCCTGCTAATCATTACTTGGGCTTGCTGTCTCTAAAATATAAGGAATTTGTAGAATTTATACTTTAATTTCTTGTACAGAATTTTCCACTAGCACTGTTGCATTTCCTACATACATTTGTTTATCTGCTTACTAATGCTTTCACAAGGCAAATCTGTTTTAGCCTTAGTGCATATTTGACTCTTTACACAAACTACATAATTGTTTTGGCTATCTTGACAAGTCTTTATACTCTGCTGTTTGGTTTCTGCCATCAAATTTTATTTGCACCCTTTTAGTTTGTAGCACATGCACAGACACACAGAAAGATATATATATATATATATATATATATATATATATATATATATATATATATATCTAGGGTCTATATTACCATGTCAAAAGACATGTTCCCCGAACATGTCTTCATCGACACAGAAATATCGACATCTAAAACCTGAAAGGCCGAGTTAGCAATTTTTTTCCCAGGGAGAGAAAAATGACTCGGCCATCATCGGGGATTTGCCCTTTTCTCCACTGAAGTCTGAACTCGGAGTTAGTATATAGGTGGGGGGGTGTGTGATGGGGCAAAGCCCCCCAAGTTGTAGGGTTTGAAAGTGTGTTTTTTTTCTGTATGACCAAGCGATTTTTTCCCCCCGGGGAAAAAGTTCACTAACTCGGTTGCAAGTCGATATTTCTGTGTCAATTAAAACGTGTTCAGCAAACATGTTTTTTGACACAGTAATATAGACTGTGTGTGTGTGTGTGTGTGTGTGTGTGTGTGTGTGTGTGTGTTCGATTCCACTTTATAATCTGAAAATACTGAAATCTCAAATTTCAGTATCTCGAGATCATAAAGTCGAATTTTTTAAATCGTGAAACTCCTTAACTGCGAATCCGGAAATGTCAAATTCACGGTTATGATGTTCCGGTATTTGTTGGGGGATGTTGTGTGTGCAGCATGTACAGTTTAGTGTTTGGATTTGGCTGGTATGTAAGGTAAGTGAGTATTTTGTTAGGGTTTTAGGTGTTTGTTTGAGTGTATGTGAGTGTGTTTGGAAGTTTTTTTTAGGTTAGGTTAGGCAGGTAAAAGTATGAGTGTTTAAGAGTTGAAAGTGGTGGTGTTTGTGTTTGTGATGTGTGTGTGCAAGGGTACTGTAGAGTGTGGAGTGGTGAGTTTGCTGTCTTGTTCTGTTTGGTGCGATCTCGGAGGTAGTATATATAAGTGAGGGGATGGTGGCACAGCCCCCCAAATGGGGGGTGCAGGGGGGCTTGCCTCTCTGCTTATATGTAGTGTAGGTTTGTTGATTTGTGTTTTTGTGTTTGTGTGTGTTTTGTTCATTTGTTGTAGTGTGGGTAGGATTGTGTATGTGTTGTGTGGTGTATGGTTTGTTTATGTTCGCGGTTGTGGGGTTTCGGGATTTCAAGCGTTTGACTTTATGGTCTCAAGATACTGAAATTCGAGATTTCAGTATTTCGATACTATAAAGTGGAACTATATATTCACATGTAAAAGTGTCATAACAATGAATGATTGCACAGTAGTTAGTGTAGAGACTGATCCTTAACCTTTGGACATTGCTTATATGCAGTTTGTGTGTTTTCCCCTTGTCGACTCTGCTTTTTTTTCCAGTGGTACACTGATTTATTGACAGTCTGTACTGTTTATGTAGATTCCATTTCTCCTGACCTAGTGGACAGATTGGCACTGAAATGCTCTGTAGAAAGGTAATTCACTTACTCAGTTAACCAATGTATCACCATAACTCATTTGCTGATAAAAATTTGTGCTAATTCAAATTCTGTTTATGTATTCATTTTCATTATTGTAAGTTAGTCCTTTTTGCACCTTAAAGCAGTTTACTTTGAAAGCTGAATGTGATTAATTATCAACAAAAACATAATTGCAGAAATTCATAGATTCATAAAAAAGGAAAAAAAAAAGACAAGAAAGTAAATTCAGCTCCCTATTGAAATGTGGCACTCAAAGTGTTGAGGCCGACATGCTGGAAAAAAGAGTGAAAATCCCAGTGAAGAGCTAACCGCAAATATCACTCTTCCTTTGAACTTCTTTTTTTGCTGGGGGGCAAGCCCCACCAAACTTATATATATATATATATATATATATATATATATATATTTATATATATTTATACCAACTCCAATGGGGCCATAACTCAGGGAAAAGGGAATATTCCGAGAAATGGCAATCTCAGACTTGGTAGATGTAAGTTTGTTTTTTCGGCCATTCGGTCTCCCTGTTTCAGGATTCTTAGAGAGTCCCGATATTTCTAATGGTTATGATAAATTACCCTGTCCTAGGTAATTTCATGTAAAGTTCAGTTTTATAGAATATGTAGCATCTGACAGTCCATAGTTATATTGAGTAATTTAGCTTTTTTACTAGACATCATTGTGCCAGAGTTATTCAAATACCTATCAATAAAAGACAACTACACCCAGAACTTAAAAAAAATATTATTTATGTAATATCAGAATGTGCGCAAAATGATTGCTTCTGGGTTTCACTGTAAATGTTTTATTTATTTATTTCTATTTGATTATAATTTGCTGCATCCCCTGAATATTGCAGTTTGGAAATGATTTTGTTTCTGTGACCTCATAAGATTGCATTCTGGAGTCAAGGCATTTTCTCTGTGCTATATGTCCATCCATTTACCGAGGGAGTATTATGGCTTGCTGCTTTATATGCCATTAACTGCCATTTTTCTCTGTTTCAGTAAATCTGTTTAATTTTTTTTGTGGCAATCTCCATAAAAAAGAAAAAAATCAAGAACATTTGAAAGATAAGATTGAAAAGGTTGATATATTTGGTTTTGTTCTAGTTCGTCATTTTAGCTTTAGGCCAGGTTTTCTAGCTTAAGTATGAAGCTGGTCATCTGTAACAGAGTGATAACACACAACTAAACAGAGTGAAATTGCATTCTCTTCCTAGGTTTAATAAGTTTTATTAGCCCTATAGCTAGGGTATAATAAAATCAGTGACCTACCTAATTACTTTTGTTTTTCTTAAGGCTATAAATGTAGATATATTTACCCTTATCTGCCTACAAGATGCTACAGATTCTGTGAGAAACATTGGAAGGGAATAATTTAGCATTTCAGAAAAAAAAAAAAAAGCAATCAATGTAATGTGTGGAAAACCTGCAGAAAAAAGTTTAAGCAAGAAACACAAGGAGTAATACTCAGCAGTTTGTATTTATGTATTTCATTTATTGAGTTGAATTAAAGGAGAAGAAAAAAACACTTTCTGATGAGAAAAAATTTGGCATTTTATTTGCTTTTAATAATAGTGGCAAATGTTTTTATGCCTCTAACAAGAAATGCCCCTGTCTCTGAAAATGCAACTTGTATCCACTTGTAGCTACCTGTATGGTTAGCAGAATGCAATCTGCCAAGATATAATGTCAGAAAATAATTAGTCTTTGGCCCTAGTTAAATGGAATTTACATTGTATGTTCAAGGACCATAACCGTGGTCTTCAGAACAGTGTGAATTTAATTTTTGTTGCAGTGAAATCTATACAAACGTAATAGGTGCTGTATCTCAAAGTATTCCCTTGTCTGCTTCCTGTACCCCACAGGAGACTGCTGCCTCTTAAGATCTTTCCTCTTTTAGCGATTCCAGGGTTCTGTACTACCTTATAGCAACTGCTTATAATACCCTTAATTTCTGAACAGCTCACCACCCTTCTTCCCAAGTATTATCCCTCTTCTTTACTTTGCTGTTATTGTCGTTGTCTAATCATTTAGTCAAGCTGACTTCTCACAACCTCAAGGTCTTTAGCAGTCCATACAGTACCCGACCATTAAAGCGGATGGTCAGTCTTAGTCCGCTCGAGAAGTTTCCTTAACTTACTACCCAAAGTGGTGTGGCACCATATCTGTTGTAGCGTACTTATCCTTTACTGTTTAGCCATAGAGTCTTGCTATGTGTCACTCTATCACTTCATGAGAATAATATCATTGTGACATTTTCTGTCTCTCTTAAGAATTTATTTCAGATTGCATGTACGTCACTTCTGTTAGTTGGCCAACAGTCCAGTACAGTACTAGTAGCTGGGTGTTTAGCCCCTTGTATCCACACCATATATGTTAAATTACACTGAAAGTCTCATGTCCAATATGTTGATTCATTGGTTTCTTCACTGATTAGTGTACTGTCACCTGTTATATATGTGAGATTTTTATTCCAAGCTATAACATCTTTATATTAGAGTGAAGCATTACTGGGAGAAAGCAGTAGCAGTAACTAATGAGGAATAGGATGCGGCCTACTCCATTCAATAAACAAAAGTAAGCAGAGTACCAGAATACCATGAGTCATAAGGAAAGCCATAATTAGTAGAAAACAAAAACTGTATATACATTATTTCTCAGCAGTTTCTGAGTCCTCGTCTTCAGAAAAGTGCAGACTGGAGAGTAGTGCTTTACAGAACCTCAGCAACCTTGATGCCTAGCTTCACAAAATCGATACCAAGACAGACTGGAAGAGCTTAGCATCTGTAATTCTGATTAGAGAATGCAAAGCAGGGACATAAGAATATTTTTGTACTGCAAAGGAAATCCAAAGAATCCAGGTGAAATTAGAAACTATCTTGAAACATATATGAAAATAAGAAGATACAGCTTGAAGGGAAAACTAAGATGGGTCATGTCAGAAAAGATGAGAAATTATTTGACAGAAAGGGTTATACATGACTGGAAAAGCCTTTCCCTCAGACGTAGCATGGTTGATATATCCTACTTCATGCTGTTTTCCCGTGTGTATCTTTATATTTTTGAAAGTATCAGAAAGGATTCTCATACTTCTGCAATAAATATTTAGGTTTTCCCAATGTTTGCTGACTTTTGATTTGCCAGTGCATTATTTACATTACTTGTGATGTGTTGTGTGTGTATCTGCTTATATTGTCAATATATTTGTGGGGTTAACTTACATGCACCTGCAGCTACAAGTTTAGAAGTGAAACTGCTTGAGCTTGTGCATGTAATTATTTGTAATCGTACTGCACGGTAGAGGGCAGATGTGCACCTATGTGGAATTTCTCATCTCTTGAATGACTAGGAATGGTGGAGACAGGCTACCAGAACAGCTGAGCAGTCTAACAGCTGTTTTCTGACCTCCTGAACTCTGGGCTAATTTGTAAAATGGCCACCTGCACTCACAGATCACACTTGCTTTGAGGAAACACAGTGAGACCGCTTGGTTCACTGAATTTTTTTTTAATTGATCATGGTATTATCAGTTGTTTGCGGTCACAGAACCTGGAGAAAATGCAGATTTTCCCCCCCATTTTTTTTAACTTTGTGTGAACTTGGAGGTAGTATAGTTAGAGATCAGGGGTTTGTGGCACAGTTTCTATTCTGGAGAATGCAGGAGGTGCAGCTTTCATGCAAAAGTAATGCTTTTCTGTAATGTGTGCTGTTGGACTTGCATCATTTTGTGAATCTGATGTTTTGTGTGCGATGTTTTGTATGCAGTATTTTGCTATATGATGTGACTTGTCTTCCAGTAATCACAATAGTCCCAAAATGTTTGTGATACTTGTAGACATATGAAGCTCAGTGTATTTTTGTAATATTCATTTTGCATTTAGGTTATATTTTCGGGAAATGATCAATTATTTTAAGATAGGTAGTGCTTTTCAGTATTTGTGTGCATTGAAAGGGTGTATAGATATGGAACTGTGACAGTTAAAGAGAGCATTCTGAAAAATGCTGCCTGACAAGTACAGGTGCTTTATGCAACATATTCATGGAGTTAGAGCATCCAAACAGCTTCTACCATTATCATAATTAGCAATCAGAATATTATAGAGGGCAGAGGCATCTGTCTGCACTAGAATAATGAAAGAGAGAAAAACATGTTCATTTAAGAGTCACTCTTACTGAACTGCATGACAGTTATGATAGCACATATTAACAGGAATCAACACTTGCCATCACACAACTTCATTGATGCTAGACATTTTCTTCTAAGCACAGGAATTCCTTAGTTAGGCTTAACCACTTCTGTTGAAAACACTAGACATCTAACATTTGTTAGTGAAGAGTCATGTTCTCACATTTGTTTCTGATTTACTCTGTGCCTTACATTGTTATGGCAAGACTTCTTATTTGGTGGCCATATGCATCTAACAAAAGATTAAAGGTGATAAGTTTTTACAAAGCATCTGTTTAGTTTTGACTGAGGGGTGTGAGAAGTGGATATGTCACCCATAGTACCAGCTTTTTGATACAGCTTCAATTAAAAATGTTAAAAATATTTTTCTTAAGTACCTGTTGTTTACTGAAGCTACTATTTATGCAAGCACTGAATTACCAAGCAAGTGTCTCACTGCACCTGATCACATCCTCCTGATATTGTTAGGTATCACAATACTTTTTAATTACATTTCAGCTATGTGTGAAAAAACTTTTGTCATAAACAATTACTGCTTAATTTGCAGTGGCAATGTTTGTTATTCCTATTATTGCTTGCTGTTTGGCAGCTGCTTTTATCGATAGATTAACTTACGTTTGGACTAATCCTCTGTGAATGGGGATGTGCCCTTTTATATCAGAAATGTCCCTTTTGGTCTGCTGCATGTCTATCAGCCTCTGACATTTTGAATTTTGTGTGTGTGTGTGTGTGTGTGTGTGTGTGTGTGTGTGTGTGTGTGTGTGTGTGTGTGTGTGTGTGTGTGTGTGTGTGCGTACGCATACATGAACTTGCTGACATGCTTTGGAAATGCCTTATAGTAAGCAGGCTGTTGCTTTCATAACTTGTTATGAAAGACCTTTTCCTAGGGAAGGGAGGATGAAGTGTCCATGAAGCAGATTGTTGCTTTCCTATTTCTTGAAGGTTTCATCTACCCCTCCCTGCATTATGGACACCAGTTGTAAGGCATAATCAATGAATGAAAGGATAAACACATCTTTTCTGTCTCTTCTGATCCTTTTTTATTAACTACTCTTTGCTCTACTGATAAAACATGCATGAAATAAAATACAGATGCAAGAGATTGTATACTAATAAAACAGAATATACTAATGACAACATGGAACTGCAGTCATGTACAATGTATCATACCTGTTCATAAGTGTTGGTGTCTTGCAGAAGACGTAACATTTCTAATGTCTGACTTGATGATGTATAATAAAGGTACAGACAACTTGGATGTGTGACCAAACTCCATAAAGTCTTTATTGTGTCTGCCTTCTAGAATGAAGTATACCATAAAGCATGCATTTCCAGCATGTGAGCTCTTTAATATTTAGAGGTGTATATCTCAATATACTATATTCCCATATTGTTTTACAAGTATTCTGTGTAGTACCATGTACTACTGTATATGGATCATTTTAAAATTAACTTGTACTTTGCAGTAAGCATATCATATATATATTTTTTATATAATCATCAAAGCAGATTCTTAAATTGTTATTCATATTCAATTGACATTTTGATGATTGCAGTATTTCAGTCTTTTGACATCAAGAACTTCATTGGTGCCAGCCTGGAACAGCTATTTGAAATGTCCATGTATCTGGCTAGTCTTTTGATGTCTTTTCACGTTAATGATATTCTGACAGAGATACTTTCAGACACACTAGTTTCTGTCATAAGTCTCGAGTGTCCTGATTTTTTTACAAAATGTCCCAGGCTTTGCCTTGTACTTTTACCCTGTCCATTGTAAAATGTTTGATTTTCTGTGAACCACGAAGTATAGAAGTTAAGTCAATAATACCAGACAACGGACTTTCATACTTCTTATTGGTCTAAAAATGCATGCTGATACAAAATCTGTTGTGCTATTAACTTTTTAAGTGAATTAGAATAATGTCGAAAACTTGTCTCTGATTTTGTGCCCTGGAGTGCCAATGAATTTTGGTTTTGTCCTTAATTCTTGAGCAAAAAAAGGAGAGAGCTTGGGTTTCAGTTTTGGATTCAGTCACAAGTTTTGATTGTTCAAGTACTAGTAAATGCAAAGCACTAGTACATCTTTTGAATATTGTACTTTCTCAGTCTGTCTCCTACTCCAAGGATTCGATATTTCTCTTTTAAAGTGATATATTCATTCTTCCGGAGAGCTGATCAAGACGAGTTGCTTTGTGTATTAATACAACATCAAGCTGCTAATCCTGAACCTTGGCAGTAATTTAGATTCACTGCTGCCAAGCACCTGTTTTCACCTTAAGGCCTAATGTATTCCCGTATGCGTATTCATATTACTGAAGAGTTTGGCAGTCAGTGGGACTGCAATGTATGATACACTCCTTTTCATGTTTTCAGACAGTACCCTGCCCTCCTTTTGGTAACACCCATCTATACATCTCCACCATAGATCAACCACAGCAGTATACCTGAGCATGTGCCACTCCCATATCCCTCCATGTGGGGTGAGTTAGCTGATGTAAGCTGCTGAAGCCCACCCCCTCAGCTGGCTTCTTCAGCATGCAAGCTATTAATCAAACTCAGGTTGTCTGGGTCAGAGTTGGGACTTTATCCTTCTGTGGCATGAAGTCAGGAAATCAGGAAATCATAAGTATTTGGCTTCTTGCCTGATCTGTATTTCATTTTCAGATAATATTTCTGTAAGACAAACAATGTACTGTGTAATCTTGTATGAGCTTTATAGAAAGACTTCAGTAATATGCTTTGCATGTACACTGAACATGTTTCACCATTCCCAACTCTTTACTAGTGAAATTAAACAAAATATCATGCAATTTGCCTTTCTGATCCAGTTATAATGTTTGAAAGCAGGCTTATGCTTTCTATTTTTATATTTACACGTCAATAGCGTTTGACCCATTCTTATTATGTGGTGTCCTGAATAAGTTAGTAGTGTTCACACTGATTTATTTTCATTCTCAAAGCTTGAAAAGCATTTTCTAAGAAAATACCATTCTCAGCAGCTGCTCATTCCTTCATTAATTCATAAATTTGCCTATTTTCTGCTTAATCAAATAGAAGGTTCCTGAAGAGACTCAGCATGTGCCAGTACTCTGTGGGACTGCAGTATAGAAAGTCATCCTGAACAGGGTATCCAGATATACATGCACAGACATAGACACACACACACACACACACACACACACACACACACACACACACACACACACACACACACACACACACACACACACACACACACCCTACATATAGATTTTGGGATTGCCATTTCACCAACTGCATGTCTTTAGAATGTGAGTGAAGAGCAGAACACCACAGTGGGATTGACACACTCTATAGAGGAGGCTCCTGTGTGAACCACTGAACAGAGAATTATTCATCCATGTGCTGCCCTTTTATGGCTCATGTCAAATTTGAATTCAAGGCTTTGTTCTTCCATTCTGAGCTTCTCTTGTTAGCCTTTCAACTTATCTTGATGCGCTGCCTCTTTATTCTTTGATTTCACAGAATTATTTGTTTTCACGTTAGGATTGGACACTTTAAATTGGCCCTAGGTGTGAGTGCGTGCATGTGTGTGCCTTCTGTGGAAGGTTGGGCACCGGGCTGGCAACTCGACACTGTAAAATTCCACTGCCAGTCATGAGCGGACAGGTGTTCCGCTGTGGCGACCCCTAACCAGGAAAAGCCGAAAGAAGAAGAAGAAGATTTGTTTTCACGTTAGTATTGTCAACAAACATCTTATTTTCCTGTTTTGACTCAGTAATATGCAAGTTGTTGAGAACAATATTATTTTTTAAGTGTAGTAACATTGACAATGCGATTATGACTACCGTAGCTTCTTCAAATCTGATTAAATACTTAACGCTTCTTCCTCCACTGCCACTCCTAGTACATAAGGAGAGAATTTCATCTGTTGTATAATTTCCCTGTACAACAGAGCTTTTTTTCATGTCTTCATTACAATTACTGTTCATTTTCTCTCTAAGCTTTATTATTTGACTCACAGATTAAACTTCACACTGCTGATTCCTCAGAAATGTGTGTGAAAACTGCATATTTCCTATTCTGTTCACTCTGCACACACCTTAAGCTTTAAATAAGGTCTAGTCTGCTTCTCTTAAAAGGCAGTCCCTTGTGTGATTATTTCTTATACCACAAGCTGTTCTGTAAAATAATAATCAGTCATGAAATTATCTGAATTCAGCGTCTTTGTTTGATTCTTTAACTCAGTAACATAAACATCTGTTGCTTCCATTGAGTTTTTGTTCCTTGCACTTAGTAAATGTGATTTGATGGCTTGGAACATTTCCTTAATGTCTACTTTATTGCTGTTATGTTATTTTTTTCTCTACATTAAAAGGCAAAAATATTAACTACCTTCAAACATCTTCCACTGAAGCATGCAGAAACACTATGATCTTTCAAACTTTTCAACTATTGCTTTTATATGGAGGAAAGTACAGTTGTGCAAGTTGAACTTACCATAACAGTAGATGTTCAAATGATCACTTGGGTTATATCTTGCCACGTGTGTAATGTCTGGCCACCTTTCAGAGCTTCAGGACACCTTCCACTCGCCCAAACTTTCAAGCAGCTTGAGCTGAGCTGACTAAAAGATAAGTTTGGGCACAAAGCCATTCCAAACTTTCCTGCCAGCAGATAGAGGGAGGCTGAGCCCTGAAAGGACTATGCTAGGAACAACAAAACATAATGTCCAGACCCTGGCTTAAAAAGCACAGAAAAAAATAAGGGGATTGAGGAAGCGCTGATCATTCGAACATCTGCTGTTATGATGCGTTCAACTTACACAGCTGTACTGTGTGCTTCATGTTTATCGCTGCTGCAGTAGCCTTAGCTATATGAGTAGATTACCATAGATAACTACTTTTGGGAGGTGGAAGGAGAAGAGTCTAGGTACCTGGGGAGAATGGTTCTAGCAAAGCTTGATCTGGACCTAGAGAAGGAATCAAGCTTATCATGCTTTTTAAAAGTATGTACAGAGGACAAAGTGGCAGTTTCTAAAATATTTCAAGAATCCAACCCGTTGTAAAAACCCATAGATTAAGTCAAGACCTTGGTAGAGAGGGTCTTGACCCTGCCTGGAATAGCTTTGATATGGTGAGTCTAGAAAAAGATCTGAGAAATATAGTTCTGTTAAGATAGGACCTGAATTGTCTGTGGACATCCATGTACAGAGTGCCTTTCTCTCTCATTTTTTGATTCAGTAAAGAAAATGGGGAGATGCATTGTTTGCCTTAATGTAAACTTGGATACCACTTTAGGTATAAAAGAAGGATTAGTTCTCAAAGAAATCCTGTGCGTATGGAAAATGAAGTAAAGTTGACTCACCACAAGAGCTTGCAACTTAGATGCTCTTCTTGCAGAGGTCAGAGCAATCAGTAAAACAGTTTTCCATGTTAAGAGCCTCAAGTCAGCTAGATTAGGTGGTTCAGACAGAGCAAATGTTAGCTTCTCTAACACAAAATTAGGATCCCAAGGAGGAGCCACCAGTTTACTTGGCAGTCTCTTTTTTTGCATTGCTCCTTGCAAGAACATTTTTTTACATGAGATTGCATTGAATGAGGAGGATCTATGGGCAGACATGCTGAAATGGCTGATAAATGAACCTTGAGACAGGAATAAAAAAGGCCATAGGATAGTAGCTGACACAAAGATTGTAAAACCAAAGAACTAGCCCTGAATGAGTGCTGGTTATGTTGTTGGCACCAACTAGAAAACATTTTTTATTTTGCAATGTATGATTTTCTAGTAACAAGCTTTCTTGCCTCCATTAGTACCTCCTGCATGTCCTCAGTAAACAGGTACTTAAAAGGAATTTAGACCTTCTCATCCAGGTAGTCAATTGAAAATAATTGTTGTAAGAGTATATTAAACACTCCTGTTCTTATATGAGTAGATCCAATCTGTAAGGAAGCTTGTGTTAATTTCCTGTAGCCATTTCTGAAAGAAGGGAGAACTACAGTTGCCTAGACCAGAAGGGAATCACCACAATGATCTAGGACAATTCCTTCTGAAGCTTCAAAAGAGCCCTGGATATTAGTGGAATGGGTGGAAAAGCATATAGGAACATTCCTCTCCAAAGAAAAGAAAAGGCATCTTTATTCCAAGCCTTCTTTCATAGTCTTGGAACAGAATCTTACCAAGTGATTGCTCAAAGAGGAGTCAAAAAGGTCTACTTCAGGGACTTCCAACAGATGGATCAAATGTTGGACGACCCCCAATCTAGTTTCCATTTGAGAGGGTCTGCCCGGTCCTGCTCATCTTCTCTGCCACACAGTTTTTCTCTGATGGAATGTAGAATGTCTGTAGAGTCAGCTGTGCTGTGAAGCTATTCCCCAAGTTAACCTGGCTTGTCTGCAAATGCAGTAGAACCTGTTCTCCCCTTGCTTGTTGATGTTGCATAATACTGTGGTATTGACTGAAACCACTTTGAAGAGGTACTAGGGGCCAAAGATGGTTCAGAGAATTGAGTGCCATAATCAGGGCAAGCATCTCCTAGATACTTATGTGTATGCACCTGTCCTTGGTGTCCAACACCCCTACATTTTGTCCCTCCTAGTTGATATCCCAGAAACACAGTCCTGTTCTCTTGAAATCCCAGCTTGTGTAAGAGATCTGTCAACCAAGAGAGAGATTCCTGACATGTTGAAAAAGACTGTGAAAATAACTAATCTAAATATGGACAACTGTGGATAATGTGCTATAACTGGAGCTAGACACTTTGTGAACACTCTTGATGTGGTGGATAGTCCAAAGGTTAAGGTAGAAAACTTATAATATGATCCAGTGATACAGAACCTTAAGAAATTTCTGAAGTCCAGATGAATAGGGATGCAATGATAAGTATCTTATAAGGCTAGTATTACCAAGATACTTGAAAGAGGAAGAAGATGAAACAAGTTTAGGAAAGAAATACCCAGAACTGATCTCTAAGTATTTTCTTTCTTTGACACTAGGAATATCTTTAAATAAACCCTTCCCCACGTAGGAAGGAGAAACTGGTACTGTCAGTCCGTGGGACACCTTGAAATGAAGAGCAGGTGGAAACAAGTAGTCTGACCTGTAAAGGAGGAATTTCCTCCCACTGCCATCTGTTATTTTGATCAATTACAGTGCAATGGAAAAGTATTTGCCCCCTTCCTGATTTCATATTTTTTGCATGTTTGTTACACTTAAATGTTTCAAATAATCAAACAAATATACATTTTAGACAAAGATAACCCAAGTAAACACAAAATGCAGTTTTTAAGTGATGATTTTATTTATTAAGGAAAAAAAAGCTATCCAAACCTACATGGTCCTATGTGAAAAAGTAATTGCCCCCTAAACCTAATAACTGGTTGTGCCACCCTTAGCAGCAACAACTGCAATCAAGCGTGTGTGATAAATAGCAATGAGTCTTTCACATCGCTGTTGAGGAATTTTGGCTCACTCTTCACTGCAGAATTGTTTTAATTCAGCCATATTGGAGGGTTTCCAAGCATGAACTGCATTTTTAAGGTCATGCCACAACATCACAATTGGATTCAAGTCCGGACTTTGACTAGGCCACTCCAAAACCTTCATTTTTTTAAGCCATTCAGAGGTGGACTTGCTGGTGTGTTTTGGATCATTGTCCTGCTAGAGAACCCAAGTGCACATCAGCTTGAGGTCACGAACTGGTGGCCAGACATTTTCCTTCAGGATTTTTTGGTAGAGAGCAGAATTCATGGTTCCATCAATCACAGCAAGTCGTTCAAATCCAGAAGCAGCAAAGCAGTCCCAGACCATCACACTGCCACCACCATGTTTGACTGTTTGCATAATGTTCTTTTTCTGAAATGCTGTGTTACTTTTACCCCAGATGTAACAGGATGTACACCTCCCAAAAAGTTAAACTTTTGTTTCGTCAGTCCACAGAATATTTTCCCAAAAGTCTTGGGGATCATCAAGATGTTTTTTGGCAAAAGTGAGACTAGCCTTTATGTTCTCTTTGGTCAGCAGTGGTTTTTGCCTTGGAACTCTTCCATACATGCCATTTTTGCCCAGTCTCTTTCTTATGGTTGAGTCATGAACACTGGCCTTAACTGAGGCACGTGAGGCCTGCAGTTCTCTAGATGTTGTTCTGGGTTCTTTTGTGGCCTCTTGGATAAGTCGTAGCTGCACTCTTGGGGTAATTTTTGTAGGCCGGCCGCTCCACAGAAGGTTCACCACTGTTCCATGTTTTCTCCATTTGTGGATAATGGCTCTCACCATGGTTCACTGGAGTCCCAAAGCTTTAGAAATGGCTTTGTAACCTTTTCCAGACTGATAGATGTAAATTACCTCGTTTATCATCTGTTCTGGAATTTCTTTAACTCGCGGCATGATGTCTTCCTTTTTGGGATTTTTTGGCCTATTTCACTTTGTCTGACAGGTTCTGTTTAAGTGATCTCTTGATTCCACAGGTCTGACAGTAATCAGGCCTGGGTGTGGCTAATGAATTTGAACTCAGCTTTCCCAAAAATATGATTAATCACAGTTGCTTCATGATTTAACAAGGGGGGGGAGGAGTACTTTTTCACATAGGACCATGTAGGGCTGGATAGTTTTTTTGCCTTGGTAAATAAAATCATCACTTAAAAACTGCATTTTGTGTTTACTTGAGTTATCTTTGTCTTGTTGTTGTGTCTTTCGGCTTTTCCCAGTTAGGGGTCGCCACAGCAGAACTCCGATCTGCTAATGATTGGTAGTTGATTTTTACATGCCAAGTTACCAGCCCTGACGCACAACCTTCAACGAAGGTACACCCATTCATGCATGTCTCCACGCAGAAGATGCTCTAGCTGAGAATTGAACCGGACAGCGTCTTAATGTGAGGCAACAACACTACCGCAGCACCACCACTGCGGATCTTTGTCTAATATTTAAATGTGTTTGATGATGATCTAAAACATTTAAGTGTGACAAACATGCAAAGAAATAAGAAATCAGGAAGGGGGGGCAAATACTTTTTCATTGCACTGTATATTCAGAACCCATTTGTCTGAAGCAATCTGTTGCCAAAATGAAGATTAAGATTTTCTGGAAGAAAAGGGGGGGGGGCAGGGAGGGAGTGGGACACAAGTTCTCTTTAATAGTCATTCAGACATGTTGGACTGTCCTTGGTTTTGGGAGGTTAGAGAGTTCTTTTTACCATTTCTTCTTATTGTCTGTTTACCTGAACTCTGTTGAGACTATTTATTCTGTTTTCTGCCAAAAGTGTAAGAGGAGAAAGAAAATCCTTTGGACAATTTGAAAAAGAAGAGCTAAGAAATCTTAAAGTTTCGCTGGATCAGCTTGCCCCTTTCATTACAGTTTTTAATCATCTCTGCAGCAGAGACGCCATATACTAAATCTCTATCCAAGGGAGAATTTAAAATCTCATTTTAACATCATTGGAATGTTCTGAGAATGCAGCCATGCAAACCTACTTAAAACAGTGCCAGGGGCTGTAGACCTGGAAGAAGTATCAGCAGAGTCATACACATTCTGCAAACAATGAGTGGTGACCTGTGCAAAAGAAGAAATTGAAGTTATTTAAAGTGATTTTTCCTCACAAAAAGAAGCTGCAGATAAAACAGTCCTCATACTTTCACAAATTGTCAGAAGAAACTTTAACATATGAACCTGATAATTCAAAATATTTTTCCAGTCATTATAAGAAAGAGTGGGATTGGTTTAGCAGCAGTGAGATCAACTAAGACTATAGCTGCTGGGCATACCTCTCAGCCTGAAAACATCAAAAATCTGAACAAGACCCATGAAAAATAGGTACAAATCTGTACGCTGATTAACTTAAAATTTGCGTACATAATTATGTAACCCCACCCAATCAAATGAATTGTGGGATACCAACTTTCAAACACAAGCTGAAGGACAACCAAAATATGGCACCTCCACATATCTAGCACATATCTTGTTCTATACCATATAATCAAAGTTACATTACATAAATTGTTCAATTTCAACCTTCTCTTTAACCACATTTCTCCTCCAAAACATTTTTCTGCATATATTCATCCCATAATTTCCAGTTTTTTTCGATGTAATTTACTCATACCCCATTCTAAAGATCTCACTTCCTGTTCCTATCTCTGTTACAATATTCACTACTTCAAGTTTAGTTGATCTAGACTCTGATTTTCTAGTAATTGCTTCATTGACAGCTACCAGAATTAAACTTAACATGGCCTTACTATCTAGGCAATTCAGATCCTGTATCCCAGATCAAAAATGTATTTCCTTAGTTACACTCATTTGCTGGCTCAGTATTCCCAACAGAGTACTCTGTAGGGAATTTTTAAAGTTTGCCAACTCATTACACTCCAAGACTATATGCTTCCATGTAACTCTTGCTTTCCCATTACACCTCCAATATTTGCCATCTACCTGAGGAAAAATTATTTGTAGTCTGCCTGGGGTATAAATGTATCTATGCAAACACTTGCAGGCAAAAATCCCACATCTTCTAGACTTTGCTGCATATTTGGGAGCCATGCACAATGTGATGATTGGGGAGAAATGGGCGAAGGCTGCCAGCCTAGTCAAATAGAGTTTGATATATAATTCTGGCATTTGTAAATAAATGTAAAATACAGGCATGTTTTCTTGAATGTAAAAGAATACTGTGAAAGGTGGAACTGCAAAATATGTGACAACATTGCACTCTACTGGCCCAGTGAAGCATGTTGTGACCCTTTAATGTTAGAATTCGGCTCAAGTGCATCTGGATGAAAGTTTCATGCCCATTGTTTTAAGGCTAAAGTTTATGACCAGAATTTACATGTGGATGGTGCTTTACTGCTCTGGTTTCTGTTAGAATATACATGTGAAATGTCTTCTATTGTTGTAAGTTTCTGAGCAGGTGTTAGATTGCTAAATAATACAGTTTGTTTGCCTGGGAAAACCTAAGTGTCAACATGATGTAATTTGGGAGGGACCCAGCAAACATGTTTGTTAGTAATGTTTAAATACTATTTCTCACAAGAGACTTGAGAGCATTTTGATCTTGGATATCTAACTCAGCACGCTGCCTAAGCTCACATCTAAGTTTCTAGCACTGTGATTTCTTGTAGGAATATTTAAAGCTAGTAAAGATTAATTAGGTACTTTTCTTTGAAATCAGACCTGTCCTACTGTATTATTTTAAGTTTCTGTGTGATCTCTGAACTCTTAGATATCTCTGTGGTGTAGTAGTTCTGCCTTGTGTTTTAATTATTTATTATTAAATATTTTTAAAATCTTCTAACTGTGGCTGGTTTGTGTAGAGATAAGTTCTAGAGTACATTGCATATTTATAGAGGTTATTGTAATAGGCCACTCTAAAGTAAGCCTTGACTGTTGGTCGTACTAACATTGGATTATAATATTGCACAGTAATAATTGGGCACCCTTTTAAGGGCCATTTAGTAGCTGATATTATTAGCTGGGTGGTGGCAGTAATTACTACCGTATAGTTTGGGTAAAGGGGTACAGTTGGAGAATCTGTCAGCCTTTCCCAGGAATGTCTGTGAAGTTGTATAAATACTTATCTCAAAGTGTGTGTGTGTTGTATCAGCTACTTGGCAGGGACGTGAAGCACTGGTTGGACAGAGAGGGTACTGGAGGTTCTAGCTTGCCCAGCCAGGCTGAGACCTGGACCTATAGCTGTGCCAGTGGGGAGTCTTATTGGGGACCTGGTGAGCAAGGGAGTAACCAGCCCCAGACTGACTATGATCTCGGTGTGCACTTAAGGGAAATTGTACTTTAGTGTGTGTATTAGTTATCCTTTTCTCTTCTATAAGACGACTTCCCTGGTATTAGTGGTGAGGATTGAGGCTCCTTGATTGCTGGGCCAGGGCACGGTCGTCACACACATGACCTCCCATTTTTTTCTTTGTAAATTGCTTACATAATCTCTCTTCCCAATCTTTTATGATCTCCTCTGATTGATTCCTGTAGTTATTGTGTAATATTTTATATGTCCTACTAATTATCCCTTTTTAAATAGTAGCCTCTATTCTGTATTCAATTAAAGACTCAACCAGCGCATGTCTTTCACTTAGGATTCACCTATCCCTTTCTCTTTATCTGTACTCTGGTATCAATCCCTGATAGGGAAGGCAGTCTGCATGGAACATTTCTTATAGTACCTCATGAGGATAATAAACATAGTGTGAGTGCTAGTTTTGTAGGCCTAGAAATGCAGTAATCACAGTAAGAATGTTCACTAATAACGACAAAACAAAACAAATTTAAGGAAATTTTGTATTACCAAGGAAGTCACAGAATATGTTACCCAGCAAGGAGATAGAAACTGAAATGATAAAAAAGGATATGCAAGACAGAGCTAAAGTGAAACTAAAGAAAGGACACCATTTAATTCTAAATAGAGTACTTTATTGAACTGTCTGGCAAATTATCACAGTATATTTACCCAAGAAATTTGAAAAAACAAATCAAAGTTTTTTCCCACCCAGTAAATAATTTCCTTCCTCAGTTTACAGATAGAAGCAGCTGAGAGAAATGAAAAAAAATATATACTTTTCTACCACATTATCTTTATTTTATGAGTTTGATATGGTGTAGGTTAAAAAAATCATCTAAAAGTCACCATCATTAAATGCAATGAAACAAAATCTTGTCATTCAAAAATGTTTGCATTTTTTAAATAAAATAACGGCACTGGCTCACAGAAATTAACACACACCTTATTTTGAGCATTAATGATGTTTGGCTGTTGCCTTTTGCTTTGGAAAATATGCATGAAAAATGAGGTATCAACTTACAAGCAGCTAAGCCAGGTTCTGCTGGCTGCTCATAATGATTTGGATACTTGGGACTACCATTTCTAAAGAGAAAGAAAGCACGGAACAGCACTGAAATTGCTGATGCTGAGAAGGGTTAAGTATGAACACATTCAAATCGAAGAAAAAATAAATACGTAAAGAAAAACAGACAACATTAAGCAGTACTAGTATCTACTGTTAATTGGAATTATCTTCCTACAGAAAAGTGATTTGACAGTCAAGTTGTGTCCTTTAAAACCAAACTGCTTAATCACCTTAAAAAGTGTCATATAGATCTCAGTACCTATACCTAACTGTATAAACCATTCTATTATTCAGTTCCTTAAATGCGTGTCACTTTTTTCCCCTAATTCATGATTTACAGATGTAAACGGTCCTTTAAATGACGGTTGTTTCTTTTCTGCAATCCTTGTTTTTCTAATTTTGTGTCCACAAACCATTGCTACCTCAGTACCTACAGGTTATCCATATAACTATTATTGTGTGTTGCACACAAAATGATTGTCATACTCACCTGTATTGAATGTATACTATTTCTTCTCGTTTGAATGTTATGTATTGACTCTAGTTCAGGTTGTAGTTGAAAAGGGTCGTATTAGTTAGCAGTTAATTAATGAAGGGGAATATTCACAATAATTTCTCCTTACCAGTTTTGACAAACTTCTGACAAAGTCCCTTGGCAAAGTAAAGTTTAAAAAATGAACTTGCGTACTCCTGAAAATGGCCGATTTCTGTTTTCAGTAAACCTAATGTATATATTACAAGCTAACGCCCAGTTAAAGCTTATACAAAAAAAAAAAAAAAAAAACTAGCCAACAATCTGCGCACACACACAACACACACACACACACACACACACACTTGAAGTAGCACAGTATCTTAGAAAGATGCCAACTGTGCAGTAGAAGACCAAAGTGTTCGTCGTAAGCAGCAGGAAAAATAAAAGAATCCTTTCAGCCAGACTTGCATTTGTTGGTATAATTCCACTCGGCTTAAGTAACACTAAAAAGCATACCAGCTCGCACTCTAGTTGCTGGAGGAATCATTGGGTCAAACCACGACGGGGTGTGAAGTCTGTGTAGGATTTTGTATTATTGAAGTCACCGAACGCAAAAAGAAATGTTTTAGTCTACTCACATGCTATGTCCTTCCAAAAGTTTACATACTTTTAGTTCCTAGACTGCCAGTTCTGATCACTTAACTAAAAACACAATGGGAACTTGGCAAGCTGGATTTCAAACAGCCAGCCAGCCGGGAAAGACCTAGATCTCAATTCCGACTGGCTGATGTGGGTGATGGTGCTGACGTCATCGCGCACATGATGACGTCAGCTCTGAAAGCGTGGAAATTTGAAAAGATCCGAAAAAAATTGGAAATTAAGGGGTGCCACTCGGGAATTGTGGCACCCCATTATTTGGACCGCAAAATTTGGTAAAAACCAAATAATTCGGGATGGTTGGGAGGTCTGCTGCTGGGTCAGGTTTGGAAGTAGTGTATGGAAATTTAAAAGATTGAGAAACTGTATACATCTTGTCTGCCTTATTTAGGGATAGCTGACCAACTGTCAGGAAAACTGCATGCAGTAAGACACACATCCTCTAAAGCTGACAGAACTGGAGGAATTGGTGTAGGTTCTGGAAAGTCCTTCTGCAAAACTCATAGTATTTTCTGAGGGACTGAGAAACATCAGTGTTCTTCCACAGAAAAATGCTGACACATTCTAGCAATAGTCTCAGAGAAAAAGAAATCCCCACAGGGAGAATTGGTAACTGAGCTCTCTTCTGATTCTGAATCAGAAATCTGAGGAAAAAATCCTGAATCTATCCCTAAATCTTCCTGTTCATTTTCAGAATCTTGAATTTCTTCAGGGAAAGAGGAATCCCTCTTTCTTTTACCAGAAACTACTTTACAAGGATTAGTAACCTGAATTAAACCCCCAAGCCAGACCCAGTAAACTACTGCTGTCTAAAGAAATTTGAGAAGTAGATACATGCATGGTTTTCTGTTTCTTTTTTACAGGTGGAATGGGGCCAGCCGCGTTACTAATGGCAGTAGCTCCTTCTTCAGGGAGGGGCACAGCATTCTAGCGGAACAGGGAAACCTTCCTTGTTCTGTCTTCCAGGACCGACAAAAGTGACTGTTGCTTGCCCACTGAGGAGACTCCAACAGCCGCAGAGGAAGTGGCTAGCCCTTGGTCCATAATGGCTGTAGGTGCTACACCAGGGGTATCTGGGGTAAAAGATGAGTGGTCTGAGGTACAACAAATGGCCACAGCAGAGTCACCCACCTGTGGCTGAGGCAAAGTGCTAACCTGCTGTGGTGACAAAGGCTGTTAGCTTAACTTTTTCTTTTTGTGGCTGGAAGAAGGACTGAACATGGGACGAGTAGTCTGTTCCCTGTTTAAGGCAAAAATGGTGACTATTTCCCATGGAAGACAAGAATCAAAAGCCAATAAAACTGCCAGTCCCGAAAAGTTAACTTTTTTTTGTCAGAAAAATGCAGTTAAAAGCACTTTCAAACACTATGCCAGCCCCATCATGGAAAATTAAACACAATTTCTCTACATAAAATATTTTGCATTTAGTTAACACTACTTATAAACTGAGGGAAAAAAATTAGAGAGTCATTTAAAAGTACCTTACAGTATCAAGACAGTCCATTAAGACACAGCACTCCTAGCTTAAAATAACTTTCCTGAAGAGGAAAGAAGCAAAATAGCAATACATTTATGAAAATGGAATTTTTTTCTACAAGGGGAACTTATCTGACCAGCAAAGGAAAGTACAAGCCAACCATCCATCCTTAAAAACTTCAGAGGAGCATACTCTTTGGGACAGTAAAGCATGGAAGGGCTTCATGCACTAACTTGGAGCTGCTTGACAGTTTGGGTGTGTGGAAGGTACCCTAAATCTTTGGAAGCTGATGGCTGTTATATCCATGGATATAGCCCACATAGCTAAGGCTACTGCAACAGTGATCAATATGATGAACATATAATCAAATTTCTTGATTCATTGCATCCAGTTTTTTTTTTCAAACTGGCTTACTTTGAGACAATTCCTAATTGTTTCACTGAGATCATAATTTCATGAAAGAACAAAATATTGTGAGATCATCTCCTTAGTTATGCAAGGAAAGAACTTAATGATGACTTTGTTTCCGATGGGTGACCCCCCAGCTTTGAGGTACTTATTGAAATTCTAAGGACCATAACTGCAGTTTTCCAAAGATTAGAACTAAAAGTGCAAAAGTGTGTTTCCTTCCTACTTTCCATCTGTATTAGGCTGGCCATTGCCAACTGACAGGAACCCAGTATCCACAGAGGACATGGCTAACTCCCAGTCCAAAGTGGCTGTAAGTACTACACCAGAGGGATCTGGGGTAAAAGATGAGTGGCTTGAAGTGTTAAGGCCACAAGAGGAAATTAGGGTGTCCGATAAAGAGATATATGGATTGTGTGTGAGTAGACTTGTGACAGTTGGGCATAACTGTAGATTAAGGTAGGAGAGTGCTACTGAATCAAGAGAGATGGCAACAGTTGACACAGTACCAGACCCCATGTAGAAAAAAAGAAAAAGGGGCTGTTTTTCAGGATAATGATACAGTAAGGATCTGTTTTCAGAGTTATGCTATATTTAGGATAAATTAGGGATGACTCGGTGTCTTGTAATTCAGATACTCTTCTGGCAGAGGTCAGCCCAATGTGCAAAAGTACAGTTGTGTAAGTAAACGTACCATAACAGTAGATGTTTCAGTGATCACTACTGCAGTAGCCTTAGATATATGGGCTATATCCTGCCAAGGATATAACAGATGGCCAGCTTCCCAAGCTTCCACCTTCTACACAGCCAAAGTGTCAGGCAGCTCAAGCTGAGCTGAATAAAAGACAAGTTTAAACATGAAGCCCTTCAGAGATTTACTGAAGAGTATGCAACTCTGAGTCTTTCAAGGATCGACAGTTGGCTTGTGTTGTTCCTTTGCTGGTCAGAATAGTTCTCTTTGGAGAAAGACTTCTATTTTCTTATTTGTGTGGCTGTTTTATCTCTTTCCTCTTCAAGAAATTTAGTTTAAATCTAGGAGTGTTGTGTTTTAACAGACTGTCATGAGACTGTAATGTAGTTTTAAATAGAGAGCTTGTTTTTCCTGTCATTTTGAAAGTGTGCAAACTAACTGAAAATATTTTTTCTCTGTGGAGAAATTTGGTTTATTTTACTTTTGTGGGGCTAGCTTAGTGTTTTAAATTGCTTTTTACGTGTTTTTTGTTTGTGTCTTTCGGCTTTTCCCGGTTAGGGGTCGCCACAGCTGAACTCCAGTCCGCTAATGATTGGTAGTGGATTTTTACGTACCGGGTTACCAGCCCTGATGCACAACCTTCAACGAAGGCACGCCTCATTCACGTATGCCTCCACACAGAAGATGCTCTAGCTGAGAATCGAATGGACAACGTCTTTTCTGTTAAAAAAAAGAAAACTTTTGTAGACTGGTAGTGTTTACTGCCATTTGCTGCTTGTCTTTCCTGGAAAAAGAGTCACCATTTTCAGATTTACCATAGAACAGACTACTGGTCCCATGGTCGGTCCTTCTTCCAGCCAAAAATGGAAAAAAAATCAAGCAAACAGCCATTGCCACTACAGCAGGCTAGCAATTTGCCTTCTTTCTGTCTGCCCCAAATCTTCTTCACCAGATTGCCTTTCTGCATTCTTGCACGTGCCCAAACCATGGTAATCTGTTCTCCTTTATCTTCTCTAGAATAGGAGTTACTTGTGCTTCTACTCTAATGTCCTCATTTCTTTGTCTTTCTGAAAGGGTGCATCGTAACTCCCATCTCAGACACTTCATCTCCGCCACCTGTAAATTCCTTAACTGCTCTTTCACTGCCTTCTTCTGTCATACACTGCTGCTGACACTCACTGTCAGTTGGCTGTAGTCCTTCAATTCTAGTTTTGGCCTCCTCATTCAGACTTCCCTTCTCCTCAACCACCTCTCCCAAGTACTTGAAGCTGTTAACCTGTTCTGCTATTTTCCCTTCTATCTCAGTTCTCATCTTCTTCTGATTTCCCCCATTTTCTGCCACTACAATGACCATATATATATATATATATATATATATATATATATATATATACATATATATATATATATATATATATATATATATATATATATATATATATATATATATATATATATATATATATATATATATATATATATATATATATATATATATATATATAAACACTAAGTTTCATCCTGTTTGCCTTCAGTTTTGCATTTTATTGCCAAAGTTCATGTTCAGAGCCTGCCTGAAATGTCACATAATCTGCATACAGCAACGTTTATGATATTCCACCCTGACCTGTTTGTTATTGTAGCGCATTACCACTATGAACAAAAGTGGGCTAAGAGCTGAACCGCAGTGGACACCCATTTCCTCTGAGAATCCCTATGTGATTCTAAATACTGTTTGTAATTGTGACATCGGGTCCTTGTACATAACCTGCATTAATTCTACCAATGTTTCTGGAACTTTGAACCATTGCAGAACTTTGGGACCTTGTTAAATACTTTCTGCAAGTCTAGCAATGTCCTGTTGGACTCTTTCCTCATCCATAGCGTCTTCTCAACTATCTTTCTCATTGCAAACATCAGGTCAGTTGTGTTGCTTCTTAATCTGAATCTAAACTGCTCATGTACCATCTTACTTTCTACTACTCTACATATCTGTTTCAGTCACCTGCCTCAGAACTTTCATGAAGTGTGACAGGAGTTTGATACCTCTATACTACCCACAGTTTTGATTGTCCTCTTTATTTTTTACACTTCCACTGGTATGCTTACTCCCCAGTCATGTGGGCTACACCTTCTCTTCATACTGCCCTGAGGAGCCATTTCTACCCTAACAGACCCACCATATTGATCACACCTTCTGTGATCTCATCTGAGCTGCTGCTTTCCCTGACTTCATTTCCCTTAGTGCTGTTCTTACTTCTTCTAGGGTGGGCACCTCTTATTTTTTCATTGAAGGCTGTGTCTGGGGTGGTACAGCTTCTGTGGGGCTTTCTTCATCTGGAAGCTGTTGTAAGTACTGCTTCCATCTGACTTGGTTGTTCAGTGGAATGGTGAGGAGGTTGTTGCTGGCATCTCTTGTGACAAGTGTCTGATGACTATTTTATTTATATTTCTGTCTTTGTCTCGCAAAATAATAGAGTTCATTTGTGCCATTTACTGGACCACGTTCCAGTAGCACGTAGAGTGCCTCTGATGCCTTGTACTTCACTAATGTATCTCCTGTCTTAGTATCTTTGTTAGCCAGTATTCCTTCTTAGTCTGATCTGTCTTTTCTGTCTCCCACTTTTTTCTCCCTCCTTTCTTTTGATAACTTCCCAAACTTCTCCATTCCACCACAGACTTTTCTTATGTATGTTATTTCCATACCTGGCTCAGTCACATAGCTGTTCTGTATTCCTCACACATGCTGCTTACAGGTGCTGCCATTCTTCTTCAACTCCACCCATTTTGTCCTCTTGCTAAGGTGCTATAGGGCCATGAGTATTTCTTTGAACTCTTGTGCTTTCTCTTCAGTCAACTTCCATGTCTTCAATCTAGTCTCTGTGGACCTTAGAACATTTCCTGACCACTGCTTGCAGTGTTTATGCTGAGGATAACTTCACAAGCACTGATTCTAGCCCATGCTGGCCACCCTTGTATGTGATCTTATGACTGCCTTTTTTGCTGAACCATGTGTTGGCCACTATTCCGTCTTTTGCAAGACAGAAGTCTAGACTCGGCTCTCCTTTATTCCTGTTGCCCTACTTGTGTTGACCCATGCAGTCCTCATATACTTTTGTATCTGTCTTGATGTGTTATCTAGTAGGCACTGTAACTCAGGCCTGAATGCACTCTTTTCCTCGCTGTCACAACTCTGCTCTGGTGTATCCCTCATTGTCTTCTGAAGCCTCTCCCTCACCAGAATTCCCACACAGCTTCTAGCTTGGCCTCTTGCAAATTGTTTTGCTACACTACCCTTCCATCTTGGCTTCTGGACATAGAAGATGTTCATCCTCCTCCTTACTACCACGTCATCCACTTCCAAGCTGTGTCCTGTTAATGAACCATTACTGAGGGTAGTAATCCTTAGTTTATGTTTGGCAGGGTGATTGGTTTTATGTTCAGCTTTTACTCAACAGAACTATCCAGGATAACCCAGGCTGGGCAGCTGAACACTGGCAGGCCAGTAGCTTATTGACCCAGGGCTGTTGGGTTTTTGGCAGGCACCCATGGTCCAATGGGGACACAGAGAACCCTCCCACCATTAGTATGGTTCCCTGGCACAGACTGCAGTAGGTTGGGTCCACAACCTACTTATAAATGGCAAACACCCATGCTCATTTTTGTCAACATTAGTCATTGTGACCCACTCGCCTTGACCCATTTTTTACAACTTTGAGTAGTCCTGACATAGCACACAGTCTGTGATCCATGTTCTCCTATCTAGAGGATGCTGCATCTCTTCCTGTGATAGACACCATCTAGAGTATATGCTGTTTCCCACAAAATGCATTCATGGGTGAGTTTGAGGTGAAAATACTCAGTATGTTTTCGGGGGTGGAAGGAACCCCACAGAGACGCAGGGAGAACATGCAAACTCCCTATAGGCATTGCACGGAGGTCAGGATCGAGTTTCATAGCATGTGTATGGAAGACAAAGACCTTAACTATTCTGCTGGTTATCCTTAATGTATACCTAAGGTCTGTTCAGGTTTTATTTGCCCAGGCTGTTCATCTCTCTGTTATTTTCTTTCCAGGACCTTACAATATAGGGAAAAACATTTATGTACCCTGGATGTCCTTAGGCAACTCAGATAATATATTGACAGGATTAAAACTTTCAGGGGTGCTGGTCAGCTGTTTGTCTTCTACAAAGGTAAGGAAAAGGGAAAAGCAATGTCTACACAGACCATTTCTAAGTAATGTCACATACTATTGCCTGTTATTATACCCATCATATCAAGTCACTTCCAGGCAAAGACAGGGCCCATTCTTCTTGAGGTCCTGGCTACTTTTGTGACTTATTGGAAAGTGGTGGACTCTAGAAATATTTTAGAGGTAGCAACATAGTCTTCTGTGCACATCTTTCCCAAGCACTACAAACTAGACATTTTCTGTAGGTCCAGAACCTTGAGTACCAGACCTTAGAAAGTAAGGGAGAAGGCAAAGGTGTCATTATCCAGGAATCTCTTGAAGAATAGCCCTACCAAGCTAAGGTCTGGTACTCACCCCTTATAGCTTAAGTCTATTGTAGCTGTGATACAATGATGAACATAGTGCAGTTGTGTAAGCAGATATATCATAACAGTAGATGTTGGAATAGATGACTGCTTTAGTAGCCGATTCCCCTCCATTCCCCTATTTTTTGCTATTTTTATGCCAGGGTATGGGATATTTATTGGTAAGTATCAAATCTGGCAGGGCTGTAGCTTCCTTCTTGTGAGTCAAGAAAGCTTTGAACTTTTGTTACTTGGAAGCTGCCCTATAGCTTTGGAAGTTGGGAATCTGGCATCAATCCTTGGCAGGATGTCCCATATAGTGTAAGGCTACCATAGTAGTGATCTTTTTGAAGATATAGTGTTATGATAAGTTTACATACATGACTGCATTTCTCCTTCGGGTCTATATCACTTCGTCGAACTGTTATTTTAGCGAATAACTAATCATTTAACCCTAATTGTCAAAGTTCCTATTCAGTGAATGACCTAAACATCGAATTTAAATTCAATGATTTGTTTTACTTGGCCAACACTGCGAATGTTAAATATGCTGTCACACTAAACTGTAAATAATAAAGTCCAATAACACTTGTCTGCACAAATTATTTTTTTTTGTTTCTGCAGGGAGGCAAGCCCCCCACATCCCTCGCAAATTGATAATACCAATTCCAAGATCACACTACATTGAGTAATAAGGATAAAGTAAGAAAATGTAGTTTGTAAATAAATATCACCTTTTTATGTTAATTTAAAGGAAGTTTTCTTTATTTAACCTTTCAATTTTAATGTTACAGTTTTACATACAACTTGTAAGCATCTGTGTACTAATTCTTTATTCAGTGATGTCATACGCCATGTCTTTTTCAGGATGGCCAACTAAAACAATTCAATGAGTTTAAATTCAATGTTTAGGTCGTTTGCTGAATAGGAACTTCGACAATTACGGTTTGATGATTAGTAATTTGATAAAATAACAGTTTAACAAAGTGATATAGACCCTCATCTTCTGCAAAAAAACCCCCCTAAAACAATGTTTTTGCAGGGGGGCAAACCTCCCCGCACCTCACACCCTCTGCATCTTAAATATACCATCTCCGAGATTGCGCTACAGTGAAGAGAACGCTTACCATTCTCTTCACTGTAGCGCAATCTCGGAGATGGATATATTTAAGTTGCAGGGGGTCTGGGGGGTGCAGCCCCCCACGTGGGGAGTGCAGGGGAGCTTCCCTCCTGCAAAAACATTGTTTTAGTTGTTTTATTTTTTTTTTTCACTTTTTAATTTCGAGATTCCAAAATCTCGACTTTCTGGGATCAGTATTTTGAAAGTTGAAATTTTGGGCTTTTGAAATTAAAAAGTGGATCCATTATCAGATGTTCTAGAACAGCTTGAGTCCCAAATATGTGAAACCCAATGTCTCGAAGTCAGGGTCTCAAGCGATTTGTAGCTCATGTGGGTTGCTGCTCACACTCAAACTCTAATATGAGTTCAGGCAAGTAGCTGCCTCAGTTTAACTGAACACATTATTCTCTTTCATGTATGGCAAGTGCAGCAGCCATGGTGAGGGAGTGGGTGAGGGTGGGAGTGTGGATTAGTGTAGCTGCCATGGAGAAGGAGTGAGAGTGTGGATTAGTCCTGCAGCTATGGCAAGGGAGTGGGAGTGGGTGGGAGTGTGGATTAGTGCAGCAGCCATGGCGAGGGAGTGGGAGAAGGTGGGAGTGTGTATTAGGGCAACGGTGGGGGAAGGAGTTTTAGGTTTAGGGCGCAGGAGTGGGATTTTATGGTTATGAAGAAGGAAGTCTTAGGGTTAGGGAGCCTGAATGGGGGTCTTAGGGTTAGGGTGTGGGACGTGGTTTAGGAAGTGGTTTTAGTTTGAGGAAGTGGAAAAGGAATTTTAGGGTTAGTGAGCAAGAAAGAGGTATTCTGTTAGGGAGTAGGAAGGAGTTTTAAAACTTAAGTGGAGTGAAAAGGGAGTTTTATGGTTAGGGAGCAGGAAAGGAGCTTTAGAGTTAGGGTTCTGCTAAGGCTATGAGAGCTAAGTAGTTAAGGGAGATCAAGTTAGTTGAAGTTTAAGCACTTGCCTATGTGAGCAAGTGTAATGACCAAGTGTATTGCTTGCATATATCATACGAGCACTTGTAGTAGACTCATGTTAAGTAAATGACTTAACTAGTACCAGAGTATGCCTTAAGTATAACAATATGGTCTATGTACAGTGATGTGCAATATAAATAACACTCTTTACAGTATTTATAGCTGTATGCAGTTCAACAGATTAATGTGCAAATTGCAGTACCTTACACAAAATATCACTGGTAAACTGACTAATATTGCTAACATAAAAAGTAAAAATAACAGAATGCCAAACCTACACCATTAAGCTAGCAAAACTGTAGTAACATGTTTTCTATCCAGTGGATAATGCCCTCCATCTGTGGAGGGATAATTCTGACCCTCACACTCTTAATTATTTCAACACTGTGGTTGTGCATCCTGAAAGTTGTCATCCAGGCATTGTACATTTTGCTGTAAGAATGTTCAGTCTTTTCTGTCAAATATTTTGATATCAAATGAAATTGTTGTTAATATTGTTAGCATGAGCCCAGCTAGGACAGTGTACATTGTTTTGTCTCAGTATAATCATAGCATCATAGGATGGACAAAGGAAGCTCTTAATGAAGTTATTTACTGGCAAAATGTCCATTATTCCCTCATTTATGAATATTTGCAACCATGTAGTTGAATAGATACAAACATTTTCTACGCATTATCAACAAAACATGAAACACTCTAGCTTTTCACAATAAATACTGTTGTCAAAACCAGCAATGCATTATAGTATCACAAAAGCTGGACAGAAGTGTAAAAATGGCCTTGCTACACAAAAAACAACCCTTTTCATTATGAGACACAGACGAAGCAAATATAGGGAAAAAATACGTTCTCTAACCATACTTCAAATAATTCGAAGTACTACATTTAATTGTCAATTATTTTGCACTGCAGTCTAAAACGTAATCAAAATTTGGATAGTGGAAATGTAGGTTAGATGTTTCAACACCAAAAAAACTTTAAAAGTTTCAGACACATTCAGAGCTGAAATGCTGCAGAGTTTACTGCTTTTGGTATTGTTCTCTCAGAAATATTCAGTTCCAATTTCTTGTCTGAATATTTTAGACTTCAGCAGCAAACACATACACTATGTCCTTCAGTGGTGTCCTAGTCTGTTGATAGTCACATCAAAGCAGTGAAGGGATCAACATGTAAGGTGACCACATGTCAAATCAGTACTGTGCAAACTCAAACGTTTTCTAAATGTTCTGCAGCAGTTTGCTTAAAAAGGATGTTATATGCACCTATGCACTTATTAATTCAAAGAAAGAGGACACTCACCATTGGGAACGTAATGTGAACTTCGCAATTATTTTGTTTATTTACTCCATTACTGCTCATGCAGTTAAAAAAAGGAATTGTGACAGTGCTTATTGCATTCTACAATGACAAATGAAAGTATAAAGCAGCTCCATTCTGCCTCTTTCTTAATCTCAATGATACAATAAAAGGAAATGCTGAAATACTGTTGTAAATTTCCATCAGGCCTATTTGTTGGATAATGCAACAGAAAATTAACAGTGTTTAATTGTAGCATGGTATAGACAGGGAAATGCATTAGGTGAGAACCAGTCACAGAGATAGATTGAAGACAGAAAGGACCTAGTTATTTTTTTTTAAATTGTATCCCTACCTAAAATGTTTTAGTTTATTGTCTGCTGAGTGTCTTTTTAATTAAAAGTAAATAATTTACATAGTGTTTTCAGTTGTTTATAACTTTAAATGACACCAGTCCCTTATGCTGTAAAGAATACCATCTAAATATAATTGCTTCCTATCAAGTATGAAGCCTTTCCTCAAGAAAAAAGTCAATTTAGATATTATCTCACACTTGTTTTTGTTGTATATGTGCAATCCATTGTTGCTTGACTAAAATAGCTCAAAATCATTTAAATTACTAAAAGACAAAACACAAACATGGGGGAGAAAAGGAGTCCATTATTTCTAATTGAAGTCTGGCACTATCTACAGAAAATGTCTTAAAATCTACAGGCAAGCACTGTTTACAGTGATTTCTGCATAAGGCAACCACAAAAGTAAATAATTTAAACAGAAACCCATTATTAAAGTGACAGTGTTTATTGCAGACTGTAACATCCTAGTAATCTCACCATGTATATATTTCCGTACATGGTGGGAATAGTGCTTCACGCTAGCAAATGCTTTAAATGAATAATTGTAATGCAGTCTGTAAAGTTCTTTTTACTTCCTGCTACAAGGAACACCACTTAAGGCTCTGTTCTACCACAGATTCATCAAAATGGCTTGCTACAAAATGTTGATAAATGTGTCAGTCGAGAAAAAAAAACAGCAGCATGCATGCACATTCCATAATAAGGCCAAAACAGCAGCATTTCACTAAGCTTAACTGCATACATGTACATTCTCTAATAAGTATGTAATAAGATATTCAAAGCAGTAGCTGTAATAGTCAATTGATTTATTTCTAATGTATTTTTAAATTGGAAGTGATGTGGTTCTTCCAGGACCCTTATCAGCCAAAAACAAAAAAACAGAAAGCACATAACTCCAAATAAACACATAAGGGCAAACGTTAATGCTATATCTTATATATCAATATAAACATGGTAGTATAGCCAGGTAACCTATATGATTAGAGGAGGTGGCTGACATTTTTTTTATTTTATTAGTTTATTTTACTTTTATTTACTGGGATAGTCTGACTAGGTCGGAGCCCATTTTCAGTGGAGGCCAAGGGAGAAAAGCTCCAGAAAGAAGTTATAAAACTTTATACACAAATCTGACAAAAAAAATGTACACATTTTTACACAGAACAAAATTTTCAAGATTTTTACAAAAATAAAGTACAAAAATAGTATATGAATGTCATCAAAATGAAGCACAAAATACACATAAAAAGGTACACACTGAGAGAAGAGGTTTGAAAATTTATGACATAAAGCAATTAGTGCCTGAAAACATATTGAATTGTGCCTGAGAAAAGTGATGGATAAAGTCACGCTTTGCTCCTATAGTCATTTGGTAACTAGAACAGAATTGTATGTGAGTTAAAGGATTCTAGGAAGAGGACATCTTGCACACAAGAGAAAAAGTCATGCACATGTAGGAAGAACATGGAAACTGCACACAGGCAATGAATACAGAGCATGATCGTACTCCAGCCACTGGAACTGTGAGGCAGAAACCTTAACCACTGACTATCATGTTGCCAAGTTAACAGCTTATATAACTGTTTTTAGTGTCGTACAAAGTACATGCAAACTGACATAGCAGTTCATATGGGTGTTCTACAAGCATTCGAATCCCAAATGCTCAAACACTGCTGTCTTGAAGGCACTGACTCGAATGGCTTGTAACTTGGGAAGGCTGCTGCTTTCCTCTTGTTTGAATACAAATTTGAGTTCAGGCAAGCAGCTTCTACAGCTTACTTAAACATATTGTTCGAGTTCGAGCAAGTTAAGTGCGACAGCTGTCATGAGGAAGTGGGAGTATCTATTACAGCAACTGTCAGGAAGGGGATTTTAAGTTTAGGGAGCTAGAGAGAGGATTTGTAGGCTTTGGGAGCTGGAACAGGATTTAATGTTTAGGGAGTGGAAAGGGAGTCAGAGTTAAATAGCAGGAAGGAGGGGTTAGGCTTGCAGAGTGGGAAGGCAGTTTTAGGGTTAGAGTTAGGGTTTGAGATGGCTATACAGTTTTGTAGGGTGTTGGGAATGCTAAGTAGTTATAGGAGATCAAGTTGGTGGGAGTGAGAGCACTTGCCTTTTTGAGCAAGTGGCAGTGAGCAAGTGTGTCATGAGCTAATAGTACACAAGCACTTGTGGTTTATCCAATTTGAGTAAGATGTACATCTTAAGTGAAATTAAATGCATTTCTTGTTGTTAACTGGGAAGAATCAAGGTAGCCGAGCAGTGGTGCAGCAGTTAGCATTGTCACCTCACAGCAGGAGGTCCTCTGGTTCGATTCTCGGCTGGAGTGCCTTCTGTCCAGACTCTGCATGTCCTTCCTGCATTCGTGTAGGTTTTCTTGGGGTGCTTCAGTTTCCTCCCACATTCCAAAGACATGGATCTGGAGCATTTCTCCCTGGGCCTCCAATGAAAATGGTCTCTGTCCTAGTCAGACTTTCACGGTAAACAAATGTTAAATAGGTAAACTCCAGATGCAGTCCATGAATGAGATTGTGGCTCTGGAGCACACCATTACTGTTTCATGCTGGATGCGTTAGATTCTTTAACTTCTCTCTGAGTATCAAACAGATGGAGAAGGTTGGCCTCAGTTCTGCAGCTCATCTAAAAAAAGAGTATCTCTTCAGCTTCCATATGTACTTCTGTAGACAGTTTAAAAAGCTGAGTATATGTTAAAATGCTTCAAATTGCAGCTACTCTGTCAGTTTTTTCTGTCAGGGGCTCAGTGAGATTTGAAACACTGCTAAAAGCTGATGCATGTTTTGCATTTTGCACCTTAAGTAATGTGCCTTTTCCAATAATGTGTAATGCATTCAGTAAATGATTTTGGTTATTTTAGCTCCCTGATAGTAAAGGGCTATGACTCATGTGTGGAATGGCATATTCAAATGACAGTTGCTAGAAACAATAGTTTGATTACAAAATGTCATTGTCTTAACTAAAACATCATGGAATAGGTCTCTCTGAAATATCACGGACCATAGGTGCAATTTCTGAAATACTAATTCAGGGTAATGTTAGGGGAAAATATACTAATCCAAGAATTCACTAAAGTTCCAAGCATAGGCCATACAGTCCATGCATTAAAGGTCCTTCTACAGTAATGTCCCCATTTATGATTCAGAAACATGCTAATCGTGACAAGGAAAGACCTCATTATTGGCTAATTTGCTAATTTGCATGTTACTTGAATCACGGTTATATTATTTTAGTAGTGTGCTGCTCGTGTACGCAGTGGCATCTCCCCCCCCATCACTCTCTCACATGCAGAAATAGACAAACATGAACACACACACACACACACACACACACACACACACACACACACACACACACACACACACACGCGCACACACACACACACCACACACAGTTCCTGTACCTGGCCCTTCCCTATCTACCCTCCTGTGGTTTTCCCCTCCCCATAATACTTTAGTGCCATTATGGCATGTATGTATTAGGCCATTGTGATGTAGTGTTTCCCACTACCCTGCCATCCCAGTTACAGTGTTGGTGCTGCCAGTATGGCATTTTTGAGAGTCATCACTGATATCTAGTGTATCCCCCAACCCACCCACTGATCCCTTTTATAATGGCTGTGCCATTGCAGCACTTTACTTTATCACTGGTGTCCAATCGTTCACCCCCCTCGATCCCTGTACTAACATTTGTGCCTTTATGGCACTTTAGAGATTACCCTGGTGTCTAGTGCATCACCCCACTGTCTGATCCCCATTACAATGTCTGTGCCTTAGGGCACTTTATGGAGTATTCCCTGGTGGTCTAGTGCGAGTCCTCACCCCAATCCCTGTAGTAACATTGGTGCCATCATGGCACTTAAAGTATTCCCAGGTATCCAGTGGTCTCCCCCACCCCTCAATCTTCACAGTAATGTTGGTGTCATCACGGCACTTAAAATATTCACTGTTGTCCAGTAGTCCCCTCAGCCACCCCTCGTATCCCAGTTGTAATGTTGGTACCATTATGGCACTATAGAGATGAATTCCTGCTGGTCTGATTGTATTCCATGACACTGATCCCCATTTTGCTGTAGGTGCTGTTGTGGCACTTTTTAAAGTAAGCCCTGGTGCCTAGTGGTTTTCCCTTAGCATGCCTGTGTTTGGTGGTTGAACACAGTGTTTTTACCATGTTCGCTACCACAAGCTAGTGGGGATGGCTATGCTGATCAACACAGCCAAGCTCTTTTGTGTACCTCTCAGCTATGTAGATGCCTTCCTGGAGGTGGTTCCAGGTAGAGAGCACATGGTTAGTTAGCGTATGCCTCCCCCCAGAATGACTTATTAGAATTCTGCATGGCCGTGGGGCCAGCCCTTAGAGGTGCTGCATGTCTTTGTGTTGGAGGACCATGCATCACTGTGGAGGGGTGCTTGTGCACGCCAAGGGTTACCACCTGTCCCTCTCTGTGAAGGACAGTCCCACTTTAGGGAATTGTGTCCTATGAAAAAACTACAAAATGCCAAATGTCTGAGGTTTTAAGACAAAATATATTTCTTAAGATTTCTTTAATAGTTGCATAATACAGTTATTTTGTATCTAGAACACATAAATATTATATGGAATAGTATAACCCAAATGCTACAAAAATAAGCCTTTATTTTAACAAAAAAATGAAGTTCTTTCCTTTGCACTGGCCAGAGGTATGTTTTGTCCTACAAAATCTCAAATTTCTACAAATAATGTCCCACTTTGGGCATTAAAAAGGTGGCAACCCTATGTACAACTCAGTGTACATGTCACGTTACCCTCATAAATTCAGACCATAGTATAAGGCTGTAGTTACATCAGAGTGTCCTCCCTACTGTAAGGTACACTGATATCACACATAGTATATATAAGTAGGAAGCACATGGAATGTGAAGCCGCCTGCAATAGCACTTTGGTGAGATAAAAGTGAGTTTCATTTTTTTTCTATGTTTTAATCATTAACTCTTTGAACATTTGAAACATATCATTTTGGGTTTCACAATTGTGACAGAAAGCCAGATTCAGCAGCTGCAGCTTATATTTTAATATAAACATGACCATTTTTATCCCATTTGTTTTTCTGCAGGAAATTTTAAAAAAGAATGAGAACCTCACCTTTATATAAAGCACATACTGTTATAGTTCTAACGTTATAACGGTAGACTGTATTGCTGTTTTCATAGTTTTATATTTGTTGACAGCAGGATTTTGTTCTAAAACAAATACTTTGGAAATGTTACAGGTGATGATTTGCTAATGTCCAGTCCAACAGAAAGCCATGTCTCATAGATTAATAGGGAATTACAAGGCTAATGACCACTGCGGTGGTGGTGCTGCAGTAGCATTGTCGCCTCACAGTAAGACATTGTCCCGTTCGATTCTCAGCTAGAGCATCTTCTGTGTGGAGACATGCATGAATGGGCTTACCTTCGTTGAAGGTTGTACTTCAGGGCCGGCAACTCGGCACATAAAAATCTACTGCCAATCATTAGCAGACCGGAGTTCTGCTGTGGCGACCCCTAACCGGGAAAAGCCGAAAGACACAACAACAACAAGGCTAATGACCCCAGGGGGCCCTTTTAAGTCTAGCCATGTTTCCCAAATGTATCTGGTAAGTTTTGATACTGTAGGGTTATTTTAAGGGGTATGTGTAGACTTGGGTATGGGCGGTCAAGTATTTACAGGTTACCCTTGTGTAATAGAGACATAGGTACCAGACCAGGGATAAATTTCTGATTCCCCATCTGCAGGTCCAGACTATGCTTGAATTGGGTTAAAGAAGTCTGTTCCATACAAGGGGTAGTCTTTGAGATACATACCTGTCCCTCCAACATGTCCTGTTTATGTTGCAGATGACCTTTAGGTCCCTAGATCTGGTAATTCTGATGCTGTTCATTTTGCACATGTGCAACAAGTATGTCAGAGTGGGATCAAAGGATATTTTGTAGGTCAGGTATAGATTGCCTCTCATCAGTCTGTAGAAGACTGAGTACAGAGATAGAGGTGTGAGGCTATCCATGTAGAAGATGTTGTTTATGTCCTGTATTCTTTTTGTGAGGAACCTAGCTACTGGTATCATTCCTAGGGGATCCAGTATTTGTCAACCTGGGACAAAATAACCGACAGACCAAGCTGCTGTGCCAGAGATAATCTGCACCTGTCACTACTAGGCTTTTAAATACTGGCCAAGGCATTATCCACCCCATAGTGCCTTTTTTAGGCAATGCCAAACAAACAGACCTACCAACATAACAAATTCTTCTAATTCCAAGCTGAAGGTACTACTGATCAATGCTATGATTCTTAACAAGAACTTGCTCTCCCTGGAAGAACTCCTTGCCCTGGAGAATGCTGACGTCTGTGCAGTTACAGACCACCCCAACAGTGCAAGGCTGTAATGCCTATAACATATTCAGACCACCCCTGAAAAGGGAACAATGAGAGGAGGAGGTGTTTTCATTTGCATAAAAAGCAATCACACCCCTAGATTAGTCAAACAGGATGGCTCGCTTCAGCTACTCTGTGTCCAGCTGACCACTGGCAAACTCCCCCAGCATATCACTGCTAGCTACAGGTCCCGAACCATGAAACATGAAATCCACTCCACATACCTGAAGTTACTAGAATTGCTTACCATTCTGCCCATCACACTACTCCTTGTCGATTTTAACTACCCCTTTATAAACTGAGAAGCATATATGACCACTAACATGCAGGTTTAGAAATTCCTGGACTTTGTCAGTGCAAATGCTATGGATCAGCTGGTGTGCACTCTCATTAGGGGCTCAGATATCCTTGACATAGTACTCACAAACATGGGGGAGCATTAACCCCCCCCCCCAGTATAATGTCCTCATTAGTAAGATTGGATCATGTATTGGTCTCCTTTGAAGTAAATGTAACAGTAGTACCCCCATCAAAACATAAAACCATAAGGAATTTCTCCAAGGCAAATTACCTCCAATTAAGTGATAGCATAGGTAATTTCAAAGCTCCTCCTAACCTCGGAAACATAGAGGTATATGCAGAAATATATGTGTATGCCCTGTGTAATCACTTAGACAAGTGCTTAGAAATGGCAGTACCTGACCAAAATAAACCCAGGTCTAGCCAGAAAAACGGTCACCCTGGTGGACCCCTGGCACAAATGGACTTTACAACAGAAGAAAGAAAGAAATTCCTGTCTGCAAGTAAGTGGGAGAGAGCACAACAGAGGGAAAAATCCCTCAGTGACAACAGGCAAATCAGGGGACTAGTCGAGTCTTCAACAGCTAAAATGATAACACAAAGCATTTTTAGTTATGTCTGAAATCGTAAGGGAAACGCTCATCAATGGACTGATCTGGTTGTAGATGACACTACTATACTCAGCCAGAAGAATCAGCAAACCTCCTGGCCAATAAATTCAGTTCAAATTTCACTCTCTCATCACCTTCAGACACTCTGTATAAAATACCTCCTACCATTCCTTTGGCTGTTATCACAAAAGGACAGGTAATCTCTGCACTGTCTAAAGCTAGGAACATGGCATTTATGAGCCCTGACAGAATCGCAGGTGCCTATTAAATAGCTCAAAACATGACCTAGCAGACCCACTTGGATCACTGTTTAACCACAGTCTCCAGGCGGGCTTTATCCCAGAAGAGTGAAGAACAGCAACTGTCATCCCTCTGCACAAGGGGGACCATCCACTGACCCAGGAAACTACTGACCCATAAGTCTGACTAGCCTCATATGCAAGGCTGTGGAAAGGATAATCATGGATCTGATTAACAACAACATAGGAAATCTCCAGACTCTAGACCAAACCCAGTTCGGCTTTGTCAAGGGCAGATCTTACCTGCTTAATCTGGTGGGACTACTTTGAGAAGGTCAGCAAGGCCGAGGATGATGTTAAGACAGTGCATACCGCCTACCTTGACCTGACCAAGGCATTTGGCACAGTACCTCACTTGGGTATTATAGTTAAACTTTCAAAATTGGGCATTAACCTCTACTCCACCAGATGGATAGGCAAATGGCTCATTGAAAGGACACATGTTGTTAGAGTTGGGGAATCCACTTCCAGCAAGAGGCCAGTCACCATTGGAGTACCAGAGACCTCAGTGCTGTGCCCCTTCTTGTTTGAACTATATTTCTCAGATGTCAAAGCAAATGTAGATGGCCTTTAGCTGACAAGTTTGCAGATGACTGCAAGTTGGGGGCATTCACTGACTCCGCAAATCCTGCTGATAAACTACATAAAGGTCTGATGCAGACTTAATGATTGGTGTCAGAGCCATGGCCTCAAACTAAATGTAAAGAAGTGCATAATAATATCTTTTGGGAAATCAAGTATGCCTGAAAATTGCAACATTGATCACACCCCCTGAAAAGTGGACCCAGTGGTGAGAGATTTGGGTAGTCAGATAGATAGTAATCTGAACTTTGACCACCATGTGTCCACAGTGGTGAGAATTTTTTTCTATGTGGCTCAATTTATAAGTAAGGGCATGGCATCCAGATCCAAGGATGTCATAGTACCACTGTACTTAGCACTGATCAGAGCAGTAATTGAGTACTGTGCACCCTATAGCATGTACCTTGCTAGGCGCCTGCAGTATATGTGGACTGAATAAAAACCCTATCACTGTATTCAGTTTCCTACTGATTAATGAGAGGTGATCTGCATCTGACCTATAAGGCAGTCTCTGACTCGGCCCTGATAGAAATGCTGCATATTCACAAAACTAACTGCATGAGGGTTACCCACTCCAAAGATCTAAACCTGATCTCGGACATGAATAGATTATGCTGGAGAGACAGATATGTGTCCCAGAGATTGCCCCTCCTTTGGAATAGGATTCCTATTCACATGAAGTAGAGCCCTTCCCTGACCATCTTCAAGTGCAATCTGGACCGATGGACCAGAAGTCACCAATTCATTCCTAGGGTGGTGCCCATGTCCCTTACAGACAGAGGCAGTCTGTAAAAAATAGTCAAAACCCCGCTTGCTGACCCTTGTTATCTTGCCTCATGGATAGAAAATTGGGTAAAATCTGGGTAAAACTGGCTAGTCTTGTAAGGGCTCTTGAGCCATTTGCCTAGTAATCTTCTATGAACCTCTGTGGACGCTCCAGTAGTTGCATATGCCTAGTAAGCTATGCACCAAAGGGGGTGCTATACTCAGTGATTGGTCTGCTGTGGGATGAGTACAGTGGAACAATGACATCCTTGGACCAATATACCATACACTTGCTCACACGTTGTGCAGTAGAGCTTGACTTCCTTACTGTTGTAGACAAATGATGGTCAAATGCCAGGTTACTGTCTACATGTGTTCCCAAATCCTTGACCACTGGATCTGTACTTAGTGGTGTGTTATCAATGTAATAATTTCCAGGGGTAGACATGTTCTTGTCATTGAGTTTTAAACAGTGGCTCAGATACTAGTTATTGGTCTGTGTCAGGATTTCTTGGAGGGTATTTGTGTTTCTTGGGGATTCTGTTGACTGCACCTAGTTTGCAATCATCTAACATCTTGTTCAGCCAGAGGCCATTGTAAAATATTATCAGGATGCAGTGTTTCTGGCTTTGAATATTGCATTGAAGACCTATTCCCTAGTGATAGTTGAGGAAGGTAACGGTTGAAAGTACTTCCTGAGAGGTGTTGGGGGGTGGGGGACAGGGGTGGTAAAATTGGAACTAAATTTGTCACTCAGTAGATTTGCTATGTTGCCCAGCTCAGTATGAGCGACTGCATTTATAATTAGCTCTGCACAGTGCTGTGTATTCTCTTTGAGAATGCAGATGTACCTGAAGAATGTATTGTAATTGTCCTTTTTCCTGGCTATTTCTACCTCATTTGGTTTTGGTCGACTTATTAACCCCACGACGTGCATGCTTGTTTAGATGGATGGGGGAGTTCTTATCTCGCAGTGCATTGCATTCCCTAATTTTTGCTATGATTTTCTTCCTTTAGTTATACAACCTGTTGATGCTGGGATTCCACCGGAGGTGGGGGGGGGGGGGGTCAGCATTTTTTTTTAGTTTGTCCAGTGCTTATTAGGTACAGCTTTCTCTATGGTGTCATTAACATGAATGTACGGGATTTTCGTGAATAATTCCAAATAGGCAGTGATGTTCTCAGGATTTGGGGTAGGGGTTGAAATTTTGTTACGGTTTCACTTAATAGTAGGAAGTTTGTCTTAGAATAATTCCTAAAACTTCCGGAGTTATCCGTGGTTCTAGGTTTTATTTTTATTTTGTGGTCTGACCTAACCATTGAGGACATTACACTGGAGGGTATGTGGGGGGGGGGTGCAATGTTCTCATATGTTTGTGAGAACAAGGTGAATGATGTTAGCACCCCTAATGGGCATATGGACTAGCTGTTTCAGAGTGTTTGTGTTTACAAAGTCCAGGAATCTCTGGGCTTGCATTTTTGGGGCCATGTATGATTCCTGGTTTATAGTGGTGTAATTAAAGTCACCCATGAATATGTTATTGGATTAAATAAGGGGTTCATTGAGTACATTTAATGTGTTATCAGTTTCCTGGGTCATAGAGGGGTTCCTATAGCTTGTAAGGATATAGTGAAGGACTTTGTCTATGGTACTTTGGATATAGTGAAGTTCATGTGCATCATACTGTGTTATCAGCCTTGAGCAGTGTTTGTTTTTGATGTAAATTTTGTCTCTTCCTTTGCAGTAGCTGATCTAAATATGTGGAAGACATTACAGCCCGCATGGGGTGCTGTCCTTGGCTTTAAACCATGTCTCAGTAACTGCACAGACTTCCACATTCTCCATCGTGAGGAGAGGTTGCAGGGAATTGAGTTTCTTGTTTCGACTTCTGGCATTGAACAGTAACACCTATAGATTTTCTTGGGTTGGTTGTGCTATGTCAGAGGGTTTATCAGGTTGGTAGTCCCTAAAAAGGCATTATGGGGTGGACAAGGTTTAATTATATTTTATGAGTTTCCTGGGTCATAGAAGGAAGCCTGTAGCTTGCAAGGATATGGTATGGGACTTTCCTTATGGTATTTTGGATGTGGAGAAGCTCAAGTGTATCATATTGTTTGACCAGCCTTGAGGGGCATTTGTTTTTGATATAATTTTTTTCCCTTCCTCTGCAGTACTTGATCTAAATGTGTGGAAGATATTATAGCCCTGCACTGTTAGAATGCTGTCCATAGCTTTAAACCATGTCTCAGTAACTGCACAGATGTCTACATTCTCCAGAGTGATGAGAGCTTGAGTGGAATTTCTTGTTTAGACTCCTGACTTTGGATTGTAACACTTTTAGATTTTCTTGTGTTTGTTGTGCTATGTTGGAAAGTTTATCAGATTGATAGTGTGTAAAAAATCCACTGTGGAGAGATGCAGATCACCCATGGCAAAACAGGGTGGTCTGTGAACTATAACTTCCCAGGCTTACAAATATTGTACCTCCTTTGAATGAAACCAAAAAAAAATAAGTTAAGTATCAAAGCCAATTAATTTCTGTTCATATTGAGACATCATCCTTGGCGAAGGTAGAAGGTTGCTCAATGATATGGTGATACCAGCCAGTTACACACAGTCTGAGATCTCTGTTATGAGTTTGTTCACATAGTCCAGGGAAGTATGTCTCAGGCCATTCACACCCACATGGATTATGACTGAGTCATACTGGTAACTGTGGTTCAATGACCTGAGTGCATGTGTGATCTGATGGATCATAGCGTCATGTAGACAACTGACCATGATTCTTTCCTCAGCCTAGTGAGTGGGACATCTGTATGACTTACAATGGAGTTTCTTACAAGTAAAAGATTGGGTTATGTGCTGGTTTGCCTTATGGGCTTAAAAGTTGAAATACCATGAGATGTGTCTGGATGCAAGTGCTTTGAGTTTGCTGAAGATACTTATTTTAAGTGCAACATCAGGAAGGCCACTGGGGTGTAGTAAAATTAAATTTAAAAGCCTTGGCACATATGGGTCTGTATGTCTGATCAGTACTATGTTATGTGTAGGTACTGTGTGTGTTTCTGACATCCTGTTTGGTATTATAGCTGCTTGTTTTTGAGAGCTTTGCCTTCAGTGACATTGTGTAGCTAATCTTTCACATGCTGTATCAGTTTGTATAAGAATTAGGTGGTTTTCAGTAAACATGAGACAATAGCTGCAGTACCTTTGAATGCCTTATCCAACAAACTAGCTGCAGAGATAGTGAGAAAGTGCATATACAAATTCTTATTACATGATATACAAGGGTATGGCACAATAATGTTTTACAGATAGCTAGCTTGGGTAAGAAACTATTGGGGCAGTACTCCTGAATGTGCAAACTAGTTGATGTTTTTGGAAGTATTAAGGAAATTTTGGAAGTAGTTTTATTAGGAAAATTTCAACTCAAAGTGCCTGTGTCAATACAGAGCACTGCTAACCACCACGGTGCAATGCTAAGCCGCACTATAAGAATTGAAAGGACTGTAGAATACTGGAAATAACTGGAATGAACTGGACTGAGGCTGGAATTAATGTCTTTATTTGCTAATTACTCAGAATTGTGCTAATGGCAGTCTCTCCTGTATATGTCAAATCTTCTTTTATCTTTCAGAATAAATGTCTGCATATACTGTAATTCAGTTAAGAATGTTTTATTGTGTACACTGGATGTAGATGCCAACAATATCCGAATCATATCTTACTGTCTCGAATAACAGTGTTGATGAACTGCAATAGACTGAATTATAGTGTCCATAGCTACTCAGATTTACTCTTTTCCTCCAAGTTCTACACAACTGTTTTTTCCAAGATACTTAATGTACTGTGCATTCTGTTAATACATTTTATTCTTATCAGTATTCTTGACTGAACTTTACTGAAACATTCCTATCTGTTGAATTTGCATGAAAAATGTATACATCTGCTTTAATATGGCTCCTTTTATAGGCCTATGCAAACAGAATGCCATATTTATGACTAGGAAACTACATGTAAGTGAAACCTAATCTTACTAATCCCCCAGACACCCCTAAACAGGGGGGTCTATTTTTGTAGTTACTTTAAAATATTGAATATTTAACAACCTATATTTATGTAGGATTTATTAACAATTGTCTCTGAGATTATTGAACTGGGATTTACTTCTGTAATTCATAAATTTATTATTTTAGTCTGCAAGGATACTATAATGATTCGTAGAACTAATATAATAGCTATAAAATAATTTGTCCTTATCTGGTTAATAAACGCGCATTTTCAGTTTTGGCCCCTAGGTGTCACTTGAGCATTTTAGTCTGCTAATTATCTGAAAATGTATTTTATTTTTTTATTTATTTATTTATTTTACATTTGTTGACCGGGCTAGTCTGGCTGGATACATGTCCATTTTCAGCAGAGGCCCGAGGAGAAAAGCTCCACTATATACTAGTACATAATAATGATAAAAATAAACAAAAAAGCACAATAAGATAGAAATTATAAGCATGTAAAGAACTGTTCCCAAGTAGCAAATTAACAGTGCAAAAGTAATATATAAAAACTAAACATAGAGTGAGGGTTTCTATTACAAAATGTTTGGAAGAGTAATTAAAGAAGAAATAAAGCAGTAACTCACGCAATACTCTATTCAACTATTTACAGTATTAACAATTTTGATAAACATTTTGTGTCAGGGCACTAGTTTCAAGAAACAGATTTCATCAGCTGGGTGATTTAGATACAAGGTGAGATGATAGGTTGCAATAATATAAAGAGAAGTAAATTTATGGGAAAAGTAATATCCAAGTGGATGGTAGGTGAAGTACAGAGGAGGGGTAAAGGTAGTGATAGGGACATGAGCATTTGCTGGCTTGTTAAACTTGATTTCTGTATTAGTAGCTGTATTTAGAGCACAACCAAAAGCTGTTTGCTGAATTTCCTGTTTGCACTTAATTTTAAATCGTTTTTTTCTTAAAACTTGCATATTTTCTGTCCTTGACCTAGCACTCTTGTGTGGGGTCATTTACTGCACTGTTATAACTTGATATTACTTGTGAACCTCTGCTATCTCTGAAAAAAAAAAAAAAAAAATCTTGCTTTTTTCCCACTTTTCTGAGAGTTAAAAAAGTTCAGTTACAGGCTTGCTGTTCCTGAACTATTTGAAAGTTTCTGTGAGGCCATTTTTGCTTGGGCTAAAGGAAAGTCTCTCTGTTGATCAGTGGCAGTGAATAACATTGAGCAGCTTCCCTGCCCCCCCGTAGAGGTGGTTACTGAATTGAAACTGTAGTTTTATTGGCCACTAGGGGTCATTTCCAAAACTCCTTCATCTTCCTCTCTTAAAACCTAGTTGCCTCGTGGTTTGGGCATCTTTTCAGGCTTGTTGGCTGTTGGTGAAGCACCCTCCAAGAGGAAAAAACACTGAGAGAAGAAGGGAGCCACTTTTGAGATTTTAAGTATTTTTTCTCTGTTTATTTGCTAAGTTTTTCTGCATAGCTGCCTAGCTTGAGCATTTGCTGGCTTGTTAAACTTGATTTCTGTATTAGTGGCTGTATTTAGAGCACAACCAAAAGCTGTTTGCTGAATTTCCTGTTTGCACTTAATTTTAAATAGTTTTTTCTTAAAACTTGCATATTTTCTGTCCTTGACCTAGCACTCTTGTGTGGGGTCATTTACTGCACTGTTATAACTTGATATTACTTGTGAACCTCTGCTATCTCTGAAAAACAAAACAAAAAAAATCTTGCTTTTGTCCCACTTTTGTGAGAGTTAAAAAGTTCAGTTACAGGCTTGCTGTTCCTGAACTATTTGAAAGTTTCTGTGAGGCCATTTTTGCTTGGGCTAAAGGAAAGTCTCTCTGTTGATCAGTGGCAGTGAATAACTTTGAGCAGCTTCCCTGCCCCCCGTAGAGGTGGTTACTGACTTGAAACTGTAGTTTTATTGTCCGTTTTGGGTCTATTCCTGCTTCTTTCCAGCCCCTGCTATCAAGCACGCTTTAACGTGCTTTAGCGCATTTAGCGGAGTTGCCACTAGAGCAGCATCGGGCAGCGCTGGTTAAACAAGGTTAAACTCTTTCTGTCTCCAGAAAGTCTGTTCTTCAATTTTTCCATTAGAACTGCTCTGTTAGGAACCTAAACAGTTTACACCTTCACTAAAAAGTGCAGCACTTGTTCCAAATAGCTTTTTCTTCTCAAAAAGCTCAGCACTTGTCTTATAAGCATATCCCTTGTCTTATAAGCATTCTCTTTGCAGGTCAAGCACTCCTATATTATACAAATCTCTCACTAGCAAAACCCCCCAGGAGTGCCCACTTCCCTGCTAAGCCCACTACTTTTATGTCTCATACCAACTCATAAATCTTTCTAGTATGTCGAAGGGTCAGATGCTGGCGTCCTCTCCTGCCCAGTTGGTGAATCTGGGAATTCTGAGACAATGTTACAATTGCCTCATGTACACGGACAACCCTCTCCTCCTCCCACGTAACACTAACACTTGCGAGAGATGCAGCTATTTAGCCAAACTGGAGGCTGAGCTCTCTCAACTCAGGACTGGCAAGACCAGGCAGGAGGAGAAGGCAACTACACACACCACAATACCAGTCTCACATAACTCAACCACACCACTGAATCAAACACATAAACGCACTAAGACATACTCGGAGGCTCTGAGTAAAAATTTACCTAAACAGCAGAGGCCTCCAAAGCAGACACCCAAGCAACTGCAAACTCAATACACCACACAAACAACACATAAACAACAAAATCAGTGTGCAAAGCAGTCACTGCCCTTAAGGCCAAATACAACACCAAACATACTTGTAATAGGTGACTCCATAGTCAGACACACTGATGTCCCACTCACCAGGGTGAACAAGGAGAAGGTCATGGTAAGCTGCCTATCGGGCGCTAGAATCCGCCACATAACACAAGCACTCGGGTCACTCCACGGCAAGTACAAGTATGACACAGTCATTGTCCATGCTGGTGTGAACGACCTGAGACGTACCTCCCTGGACTACATGAAAAGAGACATAGAGGAGCTCTCTGATTATGTAGCCCAGGCAGGTATGACCCTGACCCTGAGCAGTATCCTTCCTTCACCAATAATGATGCCACAATATAGTGACAAGATGATCAGCTTTAACAATTGGCTTAATTTCTGGTGTCATTCAAAGGGAATCCAGTGCCTGTCTGCCTGGGATGACATGCTCGACAAGCCACGCTGCTTCGCAAGAGACGGCTTGCACCTGTCACCCCTGGGATTTCGGATATTGGCTAAGGCTCTTGCCATCCCCACAGTGCCTTTTTTAGGCAAGGCTCAAATTCTAAACCTACCACCCTAGAAAACAAAAACGTGAAGAAACTAAGGGTAATGCTGCTCAATGCCAGAAGTCTAAATCTCAAAATGCACGCACTCGAGGCCCTTCTCAGTATGGAGAACATCAATGTCTGTGCTGTGACTGAAACCTGGTTCAAGGCTCCTGAGAGCACCCCGGCACTATCAGGTTTCATCTCATATCATGCGTTCCGGCCCCAAAACCCGGACCACACCACAAAAGGAGGGGGTGTATCCATATTCATCAAGGATACCCATACCTCCAGGTTGGTGGCTATGCACGAAGCATCGGAAACCATCCAGGTGCAATTAACCATAGGCAAAACTGCTCTACAATTTGTAGCATGCTACAGGCCACCCTCTCAAACTCAGGAAACCCACACAGCCTTCCTGAAGACACTGGAGGGTATAAATGTATCACCAAACACCATCATATTGGGTGACTTCAACTACCCGAATATAGACTGGGAACATTACTCAAGCCCAAACTTTCTAGCCCAAAGGTTCCTGGAGTTCATAAATTCAAATGCCATGGAACAACTAGTCACCGTCCCCACAAGAGGAGAAAATATACTAGATCTCATCATCACGAACATGGGGACAAAATGCTCCACACCGAAGTATATCCCTCATTGGTGAGATCAGATCATAAACTAATCTCACTAGAAATCCACATCCCGCCCCCACCCCAAACAAAAAAGACCACAGTGAAGAACTTCTCTAAAGCAAACTTCACACTACTCAAGACAGGTGTGGTATTCTTCAAGGCCCCCGAGCCAATGGAAACCACAACCCAAGCTGCGGAAGCCCTTACAAATGCCTTCTATGAACACCTTCAGGACTGCATGGATCAGGCAATCCCAAATAAAACCAAGACTCTTTCCACCAAGGGCAAACGTCCAGTCTGGTGGACCCCAGCCATAAACAAACTTTACAACAAGAGGAGAAAGCTATTACATGATAGAGCAAAATCCCAAAAAGGGAAGGCATCTTTGATCAGCACTAGCAAGAAACTACGATCCCTCAGAAAATCATCCAAGGCTAACTTTGAGCGAAAAATTGCCATAGATTCAAAAGACAATCATAAGGCCTTCTTCAGCTATGTCAGAAACCTGGGTGGAAACTCCCAGATATGCTCAGAATTAGTCCAAAATGATACAAAAATCACTGTACCCACAGACATTGCCAACATACTGGCAGACAGGTTCAGCGCAAACTTCACCCCCCTCTCCCCCCCCCCCAAAAGGAGAGATAACTATTCCAACTGAGAGTAGCCTCCCAGACATCTCAAATGCGCAGGTGAAAGCTGCTCTCTCTAAAGCTAAAAACACAGCATCAATGGGACCGGATGGGGTCCCCGGCTGTGTGCTACATGAACTCAATGAAGAACTAAACCTGCACATAAGGCAGCTGTTTAATCTTAGCCTCATCACAGGATATGTGCCCAAGGAGTGGCGTACGGCAACTCTGGTCCCACTCCACAAAGGCGGTGCCTCTACGGACCCTGGTAATTACCGCCCCATAAGCTTAACAAGCCTGGTCTTCAAAGCTATGGAGAGGATCATAATGGAACTCATAAACAAGGACATAGGGGACTTGCAGACTTTGGACCCAACCCAGTTTGGCTTTGTCAAGGGCAGATCTTGCCTTTTGAACTTGGTCGACTTCTTCGAAACAGTCACCAAGGCAATTGATGAGGGAAAGGCAGTCCATACAGCCTACCTTGACCTTGCAAAAGCTTTCGACACAATACCCCACTCGGGTATTATAGAGAAACTTACCAGCTTAAATGTAAACCTATATGTCACAAGATGGGTTGCAAACTGGCTAAAGGACAGAACCCACAGGGTTAGAGTTGCTGGAGCCATTCAGACTCCAAGCCGGTTACAAGTGGAGTCCCACAGGGCTCAGTCCTTGGCCCCCTATTGTTCAGCATCTACTTCTCAGAAGTACAGGAAACATAGGAGGACTATGGCTGACAAAGTTTGCGGATGACTGCAAACTGGGTGCCATAGTGGATAGTACATCGGACACAGACATCCTTCATAGGGGTCTCACGGAAACTGATAGCTGGTGCCAGAACCATGGCCTGAAGTTAAACGCAAAAAAGTGTATAGTCATTCCCTTCGGGAAAAACAAGGTAACCCCAAGCTACCATATAGGTGGCAACCCACTAAGCACAGAAGAGGTTATCAGGGACCTGGAGACCCAGGTTGACAGTGGCCTCTCGTTTGACGCTCACGTTGCTAAAGTGGTTCGAAAGACCTTCTACATTGCCCACCTGATCATGAAGGGATTCACATCCAGATCAAGTGAGGTCATTGTTCCCCTGTACTCTTCACTTATCAGACCAATGATCGAGTACTATGCCCCATTCGGGATGTATCTCACCCGACACCTGCAGCAATTAGAGAGACCCCAAAAGTTCCTCCCCAAAAGGATAAAGGGACTCCAAAACCTGTCATATGCTGCCAGACTGAAGAAACTCCAACTCTATTCAGTTGCATACCGTCTGCACAGAGGTGACCTGTGCCTGACATACAAGGCCATGACCAACCCGGAATTAATGGACATGCTCCACCTCAAAAAATTCAAATCCACCAAAACTACTACAGCAAGAGACTTAAACCTTAGCACGGATATAAATAGGACGTGCTGGAGGGATAGATTTATCACCCAGAGACTCCCCATGCTGTGGAATAAAATCCCGGTCCATGTGAGGCAGAGCACCTCGCTGGCTCTGTTCAAGAGAAATCTTGACCGGTGGATGGGAGATCGTAGGTTTACCCCGGGAATCATCTCTGTGTCACTACTGGACAGAAGAAAGGCACACCAAATGAACCAATGCAGGTTCAAACTAAGAAAAATCAAATTCCGAACAACTGTGTTAGGTGAATAAAGGCACAAGCACTGTAACACAAAGAATTTATTCCAACACCTCTCAGACTAAGCGCTTTCACCAGTAAAACTGGCTTCTTTAGAGTCATACATTTCACTACTGGACAGAGGCACAACAAACTAATGGGCACAGTATTTCTAACATAAGGGGCGGCGTAAGCCACATAACTTTGGACTAGGCTTATAAATGCCCTAGGGCAGTTAGCCTAGTATAAACCTATGAACCTATGAACCTATGAGGAAGAGTAGTGGAAAGAGATGAAAAGAGAGATGGAAGCTGAGATCAGTCAGGATTTGAGCAAGGGCATAGCCAGTGAGTTTTAAAATAGTTTCTTAGTTGTTTTCTGAAAAGTTGTGATGAGCCTAGAGTGGTCAGTTCTATGGGAAGTTTATTCCAGTGTGAGCCAATGGTATTTGTAAACAAGGAGACCCCAGCTTTATTGTGTGTTTTGAGGGTGGCCACTAGTAATTTGTTAGCTGAGCGAAGGGAAGTAAGATTCCTGTAAGGGGCAACAAGGTTATTTAGTATGGGTGTATTAGAAGGGTAATGGAGGATTTTATAGGTAATAACTAATTGATGTAGGAGAATGAGATTTTGAAGTTCAAGCCAGTCAAGCTTTTTGAGATTAACACAATGATGTGTGAGAAATGAGGAACCTGTGGCAAACCTGGCAATGCTGTGGTAGGCTGTGGCAAGTTCCTGAAGGTTAGATTTTGAAAGGTTTATAAAAGATAGGGAGGCATATAATAATGTAGAGATAAGATGAGTTTGGGCTAAAGACACCCTGGTGGTTTCTGTTAGAAAGGGCTTAAGTCTATAGAGGGCACCTATCTTTTTATTAACAGTTTTGATAGTTAGGTCAATGTGATAATCAAAGTTTAGTTGATTATCTATTGTAACACCTAGTAGTTTAGCGGAACTATCAGGTGTAATGATAGTGCCATTGTCAGACACAATAGAAAAGGAAAGCGGGGCAGATTTAAGGGTTGGAGAGAAAAGTAATAATTTAGGGTTTTTTGGGATTAAGGAGGAGACAGATATCTTGGAACAATTTTTCTGCTGCTGTAAAGACTTTTTGGGTGTAAGAATGAAGTTCAGCTGGAGATACAGCAGAACAGATGAGAGATGAATCATCTGCATATTGAATACATGAGGGTGTTGGGAGTGAGATAGACAGGTTGTTTATAAATATGGAGAAGAGAAGGGGTCCTAAGATGGATCCTTGTGGGACACCAATAGTGATTGGGAGCTGAGAGGAGAGATGGCTGTCCCAAAGGACTGCTTGTTGTCTATCTTTCAGATAAGAGTCAAACCAGTGCAATGCCGAAGGTTCAAGTGAGAGAGATTTCAAAGTGTCTAGTAAAAGGTGATGGTTCACCATATCAAAGGCTTTAGAGAGGTCAAGAAACAAAGCAGAAGAGTATAGGTTGTTATTGCGATTTTTGTTGATAGTATCTGTGAAGGAGAGAAGAGCAGTGGAAGTGCTATGGAAAGGTCTAAAGCCATGTTGAGAGTCTGAAAGTAGGCTATTATGTAAAAGATGATGTAAAAGTTGTTGGTGTATACAACGCTCCATGATTTTAGATAGTGGTGATAATAAGGCTATAGGACGGAAATTAGAAAGTTCATTAGAGTTTCCTCCTTTATGCAGAGGAATGATATAGGAGACTTTCCAGAGGGAAGGGATAGTCAATTTGATTATTGTTCTGTTAATTAAAATGGAGACTGGGTATGCTAGTTCTGCTGATGCTAGCTGCAGATATTCAGCTGGTAGTTGGTCAGCTGAAGGAGTGCATGGTTTTAGTTTTGAGAGTAACTTTTGTATATAGGTTGTGGAGACTGTACTGAATGTTAGAGTGGGGGTGTTATTTTGGGGGGAGGTGTTTTTAAGGGAAGTGTGGGGAGTCATGTTCTTTGCAAGACAGGTGACTGTTTCAGTGAAGAAGTTGTTGAATGTATTGGCTATTAAGTTGAGTGGGGTCTGTGCTAAGTTAGCTGGAGTAGGTGGTTTGGTATTTCCTGGATGGAGCAGTTTATTGATTCCTGACCAGAATTTTTTGGGGTTATGATTTTGATTTTCTTGATATTGAAGATAATAATTCTTTTTATCAAGATGGGTAAGTTTTTTTGTGGTATTTCTAAGGTGTTTGAAGTTTTGATGGTCAGTTGGGTTTTTAGTTGTTCTCCATTTTGTCCATAGTTTATTCCTTAATAGCATTGTTTGCTTGGTTTCGTTAGAAAGCCAAGGGGCAGCTTTGGATCCTGCTCTAATTAAGCGTGAGGGGGCATGATACTCAAGAATTTGGAGGAATGTGTTGTTGAAATGGGCCACTGCTTCCTCCAGTGGAAGGTGTTTTAGAGATGACCAGTTACATTGTTTGAGTTCATTGAGGAAAATAGGAAGGTTAAAGTTTTTTCTGTTATGTATAGTACGATAGTTGGCCTGATTGAGATTGTTATTTGTTTGTTTAGTGATATAGGTGAGAAGGTGGTCGCTGATATTGTCAGGGAGTATTCCAGTTTTATAAGAGAGGGGATTATTGTTGACCAATATCCAGTCTAAGATGGCTTGTTTATTGGTAGATTTGTGAATCCTAGTTGAGGAGTTTATTGAAAATTAAAGAGGTTGAGGTGATAGGTGGGTTTGGGTGATATGCAGGAATTCCAATCAATATTGAAGTCTCCTAAGAGTATGTTTAGAAGTCTCTGATTATACCTGGGCAGTTCTTCAACGTGTTATAAACTCTCTTTTTACAACTATAATAAATGTCTCTTGATGCACAATTACCATATACTATATTAACTTGTTTCTGTAAATCTTTAGCTAGATTTATTGTGAATAATTCTGTCCATTTACTTTTTTAATTTCTGTGTGCTGTCTCAACTATCCTGTCATTATCTATGTGCTGTAATAGTAGAAGTAAAACCTATGCTTTGTGCATTCCAGATCAGTGCCTTTGCATACCCTGTTAAGTGTCTTTTTAACTTTTTGTCTAATGTACAATAATTGGCACTTTTCCATTATCGGGGCAACAGTTCTAACGCGCTAGCACACACACGCAATGATTGCACAGCTGTTAGCCCTAAGCGGTTGTTTTGAAAGAGAAAGAAACAGAGATTATTGTGCTGCAGTGTTTGTCTGGTTTGACCGAAGCAACATGACATCTCAGTGTAGTACACAAGCATGACATTTTACGTGCACATAATAAATAACTGGCAGCAGTCGTGGCACGAAATGTAGATGGAAAATAACGGAAATGTGATCCTAATTACATGCTCACATTGGCAAGACATGCTTCTATTTTTCAAAGCCCTTTCTCCCCATGTTCATTTCACATGTTCAGCACACGTTCCTATTTTTCCAGGGTGTTGTATCTAATGTCTGTGTGTTTAGCTTGACAGATATGCGTGACATCATTCCAGATATTAGCACACTAACCCTTAAGAACCAGCGGGTGGTTGGAAAGAGGAACAGTTCCTTATTTTCTCACAATATCTCATAAGGTGAACAGGTCCGTCTGCAGTCAGGACAGGTGGTAAAAAGTAGCCAAATTCAGAAGATTTGCTGCATGACAAGAGGCATAGATGTAAAGCAACCAGATTCAGAAAGTCTGTGCTGTGTTTGAAATGAGTTCCTGAGCAAAGAAGGCCCTACAAGCTTCCTCTAACATAAGTAACATGCTGTAGGGACTTTTTTGCAGTGCTGGGATAGCGTTCTGCTTGTCTGTATCATAAAGGGAAAACAAGTCTTACCATTCTCTCTTGAGAAAGGAAATCCAAAAACAAATTCCTACGAAGTAAATACCAAACATAAATTGCATCTGCTGTCAGAACCTAAAATCCCAGCCCGGTACCCACATCAGCAGCAGCTATGCGATCATTGTGGGTGCGTGCTAAGATTCCAAGCACTCATTAGAACTGTTGCCCGGATAACGGAAAAGTACCCAATAATTATTATGTAATGTACACTGTATTCTGTAACAAATTAACCCTGACCTGTCATGTCTTGAGTATACTGAATAACTATTACTACTTATTTTTAGTTAACTTATCTCAGTAAGCCTGTTACAGATAATTACTCGTAGAACTAATGACTTGAGTAATGTGAGGTGTGATGTAATTGCATGCTGTAAACTATCTATTAATGCTGTTAGAAATGTATAACTGGATATGAATATTAAATTCTGAAATCTGACTAAAATGTACTATACTGAACTCATAACTGAGTATGAATGTGATATTCTGAAACTGACTGGAATATACACTAAAGTGATACATATTTACACTGAACATCTAAAATGGCTGTGTGGAAATGTCGTATTCTGGAAACTAACTAAACTAACACTAAAGTAATACCTTTTCTGCCAATATTATCTGAACACAGAAAACAGAATGTACTGAAATTTGGTAAATGTTATATTCTTTAAACTAAACTATCACTAAAGGAATACCTTTTTTTATGCCAGTATCATTTGACCACAAATAAAAATACAAGCTGAAAACTAGTATTGTTATACAATTATCTGAATACATAACTTGAAATTCTGCGTACTCACTTTAACATGCACATTTGTTGTATACACATTTTAACTCTAAAGAATACTTTCTGTAGATAACTGAAACACATTATTTATATATATATATATATATATATATATATATATATATATATATATATCTATAAACAAACATTGAAGAAATGATAATCTTCACTTCTCCGGATTTTGTTTTTCTCTCGATACTTGACTACTGCACCACAGCTCATGCCAAGCTTAGGCCTTACTCTGCATTGTCCCAGTCACTGTTGAGGTATTGGAAGAGCTAACTTAATGTCTAAGGGTCCTCTTGATGTATCTCTCATATAACAGGGCTCTCCAATCCTCACCCCACCCCTATTGCTTGTGTAAGTCTGAGTGGCTGATGTAATGTTTTTTCCTGTCTGTACTGAAAAACATGCATCCGGAAATTATTTAAATATCTTAAACCGATAGTGTCTCTTTGCAGCAATATCTGAAAAGCACAAATAAAAGCAGCATCAGGTCCTTAAAATAATTTGCAGCTTTAACAATTATAAACCCATAGCATTGCGTGTTGCCCTGACTTTATTTACATTTTTCTGCATGAAATAAACCCATGTTTCTAATAAATAACAGATAATGTTGAAGCAAGTGATGTAGAAAAGACCATAAACTGTAAGACTACAGCACAGAGAGCCCAACAAATTACAGCACACTGGTTTATTCAGACAGCACTCCACAAAGTAAAACATAAAAGTGTTTATGTTTTACTTTGTGGAGTGTTGTCTCTGAATAAACCAGTGTGCAGTAATTCGTTGAGCTGTCTGTGCTGTATTCTTACAGTTTATTTTCTAATAAATAAACTTGTGTAAGACTGTAAGCAAACTGATAATGTACTGTAGTGAAATAGACCTAAATTCTTGTAAGTCTGTAATTGAAATGATAATGTACTACAGTGACATGGAAAGGCTGCAACTTTATTATTAAATCAAGTGGAAATCTCAGTGGCATGTTTTTCTCTTGTCATAAACTCAAATGAAACTGAAGTAGCAATCTGACAGTGTACTAATCTTTATCACACTGTTTTATGGCATACAGTACTGTCTTTAATTCAGCTCACTGAGATGGCCTGTGTTCTGATAGCTCAGTTATATAAGTCTGTGGCTCTGGTGTGCTCTGTTAAACTGCATTTTCTGAATGAAATATAAAAAATCTTGAACCATTTACATATACACATTTATTACTAGAAATGAACTGATTTGATTCTGGAATGTTACTTGTTTGCCTTTACCAATATGTGAAATAATGTTTTATCATATAGTAAAATTACATTGCATTCTTTTCCTGGCATGAGATTTGAACCTGTGGCTTCAGTGGCACATAATGATGTTTTTCGTGTTTCACTGTTGCAGTCATCACACTTGGGTTATCTGCCTGCAGGTAGCCCTCAGTCGGCCTGAATACCAGAGACTTAGTATTTGTGCGTCGGATGCTGTCGCTGCAGGACTGACGTCAAGTCGTCAGGGTTATAAAAACAGGCAGCCGACATCATTATATCAGTCTTTATTCATCTTCAGGCTCTCTGTCACTAAATTCTTTCGCTCTCGATCTCTGTATTCGGAAATGGTTTCAGTAAGCCATCTGACTACCGATATTCCGAAAAAAACTTAAATATAAAGACAGAGACAGACTGCATAGGTCCAAAATGCCAATGACGCTTCCGTTAAGTTAGTCGCCAGTCCGCCGGTATTCAGTGAGGCACTTTCGCAGCCCCTGATGCTTACTTCAGTGAATTTGCAGGCCTCTACTGAGACCCTTTCGGAGTCCGGTATGCCGCGAGACACTTCATCGACTATGGAACCTGCGGATGTATCTACCTTAGATGGGTCCGGAGCCGCTGAGCAGGCCCCAGCTTCTGAGGCGGTTATTTGCTCAACCGATGTTCGACTCAAACTGACGACTTCCTTTTTAACCAAAACTACTGAGTTTCTTAGGCCTAGAGTACGCACTATGCCTAGAAAACCGATGACCAAAGTGCATGCAGTCAAGAGGAGAAGGGAAATACTTGCATCACACCACCATTCTTACATAGACCCGTTAAACCAGCACCGGCAAAAAACACACATAAATACATGAAAATATACTCAGCGGCTCTAAATAAAAATCTGCAAAACCAACAGAGACCTCCAAAGCAAACATCCAAGCAACCTCCACCCCCAACACAAACCATGAATCACATACTTCACAGAACCAGTGTGCCATGCAATCACAACCCTTAAGGCAAAATAACATGCCCAACATACTAGTAATAGGTGACTCTGTAATCAGGCACACTGACATCCCACTCACTAGGCTGAATAAGGAGAAGGCTACTGTTAGCTGCCTGTCGGGTGCCAGGATCCGCCACATAACACAAGCACTCAGGTCACTCCAGAACAAGTACAAATATGACTCTGTCATTGTCCATGTTCTGCGGTAGCGTTGTCACAGATAGACGTTCCCGTTCGATTCTCAGTTAGAGCGTCTTCTGTGTAGCGACATGCGTGAATGGGCGTTCCTTCGTTGAAGGTTGTGTGTTAGGCCCGGCAAGCCAGTACGTGAAAATCTACTGCCAATCATTAGCAGACCTGAGTTCTGCTGTGGCGACCCCTAGCCGGGAAAAGCCAAAAGACACAAACAAACAAACATTGTCCATGTTGGTGTGAATGACCTGAGCCGTACCTCCCTAGACTACATGAAGAGAGACATGGAAGAGCTCTCTTATCAGGTAGCCCAGGCCGGTATGGCCCTGACCCTGAGTAGCATCCTGCCCTCACCAAGAATGATATCACTGTATAAAGAAAAAATTCTAGATTTCAACAATTGGCTAAGTTTCTGGTGTCATTCAAAGGGGATCCAGTGTCTGTCCGCTTGGGATGACATGCTCGACAAGCCACTCTGCTTCGCTAGAGACAGCTTGCACCTGTCACCCTTAGGCTTTCGAATACTGGCCAAGGCTCTTGCCACCCCCATAGTGCCTTTTTTAGGCAAGGCTCAAAAGACAAACCCACTGCCATAAATGGCACAAGTAACAAAAAACTGAGGGTAATGCTACTCAGTGCCAGAAGTTTAAACCTCAAAATGCACGCACTCGAGGCTCTCCTCAGTATGGAGAAAATCAATATATGTGCAGTAACAGAAACCTGGTTTAAGGCACCAGAGAGAACCCCAGCACTATCAGGCTACAACTCTTACCATACATTTCGGCCACAGAACTCAAACCAAAATGCAAAATGTGGGGGCATAGCCATATTCATCAAGGATACCCACACCTCCAGGTTAGTGGCACAGCACGATGCTTCAGAGATCATCCACGTGCAACTAACAATGGACATAACTGCAATTGAAATTGTAGCTTGCTACAGATCACCCACCATGTCCCAGGACCCCCATTCCAAATTTTTGGAAACACTGGGAAACATAAAGGTCCTACCAAACACCCTAATATTGGGTGATTTCAATTACCAAACATTAACTGGGAGAACTACTCAAGTACTAACTCCCTTGCCCAACTTTTCCTAGAATTTATAAACTCAAACGCCCTGGTTCAACTGGTCAACACTCCCACCAGAGGTGACAACATGGGCGACTCAACCACTCGCTGGTTAGATCTGACCATAAACAAATCACTTTGGATATCCATATTCCACCCCCACCCCCGGACAAGAAAACCACCGTGAAAAACTTTTCAAAAGCAAACATCACGTTACTTAAGACCGAGGTGGAAAGTTTCAAAGCCCCCATGCTGAAGGATAACACTGTCCAAGCTGCAAAATCTTTTACTAATGCATTCTACGGGCAGCTACAAGAATGCATGGATCGTGCCATCCCAAGCAAAACCAAGACTCACTCCTCCAAGAAAAGGAAACCAGTCTGGTGGACTCCTGCCATAAGCAAGCTATACACTAGAAGGAGGAAACTAGTACAGAAAAGAGTAAAATCCCAAGAAGGGAAGACATCCCTGATTGGTATCAGCAAGAAACTACGATCCCTCATAAAATCATCCAAGGCGAGCTTTGAAAAAAAAATTGCCAAGGACTCCAAAGATAACCACAAGGCATTGTTTAGCTCTGTCGAGAATCTAAGTGGCAATGCTCAGATCTGCTTGGAGTTAGTGCAGAATGGCACAAAATACACTGAACCGACTGATATCGCCAACATCCTGGCAGACAGGTTCAGCGCAAACTTCACCCCTCTCTCACCCGCAAAAGGGCCCATAACCATACCAGAAGAATGCAGAGTTCCTGAAATCACAGATACTCAGGTTAAAACAGCCCTCTCCAAAGCCAAAAACACAGCATCAATGGGACCGGACGGTGTCCCAGGCTGCGTTCTACACGAGCTCAAAGATGAACTAACCCCTCACCTAAACACACTGTTCAAACTCAGCCTCTCTACAGGCTACATACCCATAGAGTGGCGCACAGCAACGGTTATTCCGCTCCACAAAGGTGGAGCCACAACAGACCCCGGGAACTATTGCCCTATAAGTCTGACTAGCTTGGACTGCAAGGCTATGGAGTGCATCATCATGGAACTCATTAACAGAGACATTGGGAACCTCCAAACACTGGACCCTACCCAGTTTGGCTTTGTTAAGGGCAGATGATTCCTCCTAAACCTGGTGGACTTCTTTGAGACAGTTACCAAGGCTATAGACGCAGGAAAGGAGGTACACACAGCCTACCTAGACCTTGCTAATGCCTTCGACACCATTCCCCATTCTGGTGTTATAGACAAGCTCACCAGCCTGAATATAAACCCGTACGTCACAAGATGGGTTGCCAACTGGCTCACGGACAGAACCCACATGGTGAGAGTTGCGGGAGCTAGGTCTGACTCTAAACCGGTTACAAGTGGCATTCCCCAGGGTTCAGTCCTAGGACCCCTCCTGTTCAGCATATACTTCTCAGAGGTACAGGCAAGCACAGGATGACTGGCTGACCAAGTTCACAGACGAATGCAAGCTAGGGGCTATAATTAACTCTCCGGCTGACACAGACATCCTCCAAAAGGGTCTCACTGAGACGGATACCTGGTGTCAAAATCATGGCCTCAAGCTAAATGCCAAAAAGTGCATAGTCATCCCCTTTGGAAAAAACAAAGTACCCACAAACTACCACATAGGTGGTAGTCCCCTAAATACGGAAGATGTAATAAGGGATCTGGAGACCCAAGTAGATAGTAATCTCACCTTTGATAATCACATTGCCAAAGTGGTTAGAAAATCCTTCTACGTGGCCCACCTAATGACAAAAGGGTTTGCATCCAGATCAAAAGAGGTCATTGTGCCCCTCTACTCATCACTCATCAGACCCATCATAGAGTACAACGCCTCATTTGGGATGTACCTTACAAGACACCTGCAACAGCTAGAATGACTACAGAAATACCTCACCAAGAGGATCAATGACCTCAAACAGATGCCCTATGCAGCTCGACTGAAGAAACTCTAGGTGTACTCAGTTGCATACTGCCTACTCAGAGGTGATCTCTGCCTGACATACAAGGCCATGTCCAACCCAGAATTGATGGACATGCTCCATCTAAAGAAAACTTTATCCCCTCGAGCCACATGCTCTAGGGATCTAAACCTCACCACAACAATAAATAGGATGTGCTGGAGGGATAGATTCCTGCCCCAGAGACTTCCCATGCTTTGGAACAAGATCCCAATCTACATTAGGCAGAGCTCCTCGCTAACACTCTTCAAAAAAAACCTTGACGAGTGGATGGGAAACAGAAAGTTTACCTCGGGGATCACTTCAGTGGCTCTGCTTGACAGAGGCACAGGGGACTAATCTAAGGGGGCGGCGAAAGCCAACACATTCTGGCTAGGCTTATAAATGCCTTCGGGCAGATAGCCTAGTACCAACCTATGAACCTATGCACCTGCTCCCATGTCACAAAAACAAATGCTTAGAATGGCTGAAGACCTTATTACGCTGATTAGGGGAATTCAACCTTCCCCTGCTAAGAGAGAGTCCAGTCCCCTTAAGCTTCTACAGACCAGGAGTCCGATGACTCTGGAATTTCTGATTATGAAGACATGCCCTTATCTGCTTATGAGGATTTAGATGCAGAGGAATCCATTCCCTCTGCCTCCCCTCCAGAGGATTTTTCTTTTGGTGAAACCTTGCATACCTTATGAGAGTATTTCCGCTGGGAATGCCAAGACTATCCTCAGTCCAGAAAGAGACTCATAGAATTTCTAGAGCTGCCTCAAGACAGGCCCATAGCAATACTCCCTGTCCTGGATGTTGTGGATGATGATTTTATGGAATCCAGTCTTACTTCTGACACTTTACCTCCTGCTACTAGGAAACCAGACAGATACTACAGAGTACCTGACACACACAAATTTCTTTTCAAGAATCCTACTGCTGACCCAGAGATCATTTCCCAGGGGCCTAGAGGTATCAAGGCTACTACAACCAGAAATCCTACCCCTTCCGACAGGGATTCCAAAGCTTTGGACAGATGGGGTAAGAAGGTATATACCTCTACAACTCTTGCTAATAGGGCATTGAATTGTCAGTTTCACATGCTGAAGTGCCAGCAACGTATTATGGAACTTATTAAACAAAAAGTGGCAACCTTTTCAGACTGTGCTGAAAATACAGAATTGCAGGAGCTTATGCACTCTGCAAGCCAAGTCAGCAAGCATACTTTGCAGTGTGGCTTTGATGCCCTTGAAGCATCTTGCCAGGCAGCTGTCACTGGCTCTGTACTGAGAAGACATGCTTGGCTGAAGGAGCAGACTTTGCCAGACCATGTCAAATCAAAGTTACTAGATGCTCCTTTGAATAAGGACTGTTTGTTTGGCACCAAAGCAGAAGACGTTCTTAAAAAGATGGAAGAAAAAGCTAGGTCTTTGCAGACTGTTAAAGAATTGTTACAAGTGCAACTCCCTAGATTCAGTAGGCATTGCCCTTCCAAACACTGGTCCTTTCCAGCCCCCTTCAGGCCTTCTCAAACTAGACCCAGGGGAAACAGACCACCCAGACTTCAGTCTCAGGGTATGCAGAGATCTAAGCAATGGAGTGCCCCCACCCCTAAAGCAGGGAGTGGTAAGCCACCTTCTTACGGAAAAAGCTCACAATGACTTCTTTACTCCACTCGCCAGCCCTGCCCAAGTGCTTGTGCCCTTAGAAGGAAAACTTGTCCTTCATGCAAAAAAACGGATGTCCATCACTCAGGACCAGTGGGTCCTCAACATTGTATTCCAGGGGTACAAATTTTATTTCCATTCACTGCCAACCCCAAGCAGATTTTCAGACCTTCCTCCAAACCAGTGGGCAGAGGCTCAAAACCAAGTACTTTCCCTGCTCAATATCAGGGATATTCAGGCGGTTCCAGTAGAACAGAGGGGTCAAGGATTCTACTCCAGACTCTTCCTGGTACCCAGGAAAGAGGGCTGTTGGCACCCAATCCTGGATCTTTCCATTCTCAACACCTTTCTGGTGGTACCAAAATTCAAAATGCTTACCCTACAACAGCTTCTTCCTGTGCTAGCCAAGGATGCCTGGTTAGTTTCCCTAGACTTAAAAGAAGCCTATCTGCATATCTCCATAAGGGAATCATGCAGGAAGTATCTATGTTTCAGGGAAGGGTCTATGTATTATCAGTTCTCTGCACTTCCCTTTGGCTTATCTACTGTGCCCAGAGTATTCACAAAATGCCTGGCTCCAGCCATTACATACTGCAGGCAGAGAAATATCCAAATCTACCCATACTTGGATGACTGCCTGATTCAGGCGGCCAGTCAGGAACTGCTGCTGCAGTACCTGACATTTGTGAAAAACCTTCTCACTTCCTTGGGGTACACCCTCAACAAAAAGGAATCAAAACTGGTACCCAGTCAAAAGATTGTATTCCTGGGAGCAAGCTTGGACACTACTTCCCAGATGGCATTCCTCACCACAGAAAAACAAGTCTATCTGACAGACTACTTCAAACAAATGGCCACCAGAACCCAGCTATCTGCAAAAAAAATACTGCAAGCCCTAGGGTTCATGGCCTCATGTATACTGCTGATTCTATACGCAAGGCTGCATATGAGGAAACTCCGATGGTACTTAAAAATTCTTTGGTGCCAACAATCTCAGGACCCGGAAACAGTCATTCCTATCATACCCTGTCTAAGGACAGAGTTCCTCTGGTGGGCAGAAGCATGCAGCCACAACAAGAGGCTGCCATTTACTCAACCCAAAGCCACCCAAACCCTAACCACAGATGCACCGGACTATGCCTAGGGGGCACACATGGACGGAATATGTATTCAGGGCCACTGGAGCCCAAGTCAAATTCATCTGCACATCAACCAAAAAGAGATGTTAGCTGTACAGAATGCCCTGACAGCTTTCAGATCCCTAATCTTTCCAGGACAACTGCTTATAAAAACAGACAACACCACAGTTATGTGGTACATCAGCAAGCAGGGGGGAACCCATTCCTACCCACTCTGCAGGCTAGCCATGGCCCTGTGGAACACGACCTTGGACATTCAAGTCCATCTGCAAGCTCAGTTCCTGCCAGGCAAACAAAACTTACTGGCAGACGACTTAAGCAGAAATCTCCTAGACCCACATGAGTGGCAATTGGAGCACAGCATCTTCAACCTTCTGATCCAGAAATGGGGGCCCCCAGAGGTGGATCTCTTTGCCTACCCCTACAGCCACCAGCTCAGCAAATTCTGCACCAGGAATCCTCACAGCATGGCCTGGAAAGTGGATGCCCTATCTTTTCAGTGGGTAAATCTCTCAATATATGCCTTTCCCCCTCTTCCCCTCCTTTCAAGAGTATTACTCAAGATAAAACAGTACAGAGCAAGGACAATTCTGATTGCCCCAGACTGTCCACTCCAGCACTGGTACGCACTCCTGCGAAGCCTGACATCGGTGCCACCCTGGCACCTACAACAATATTCAACCCTCCTCTCTCAGCAGGAGGGACAGATTATGCATCCACAACTGCAAACCCTAAATCTTGCAGCCCAGTACAAGAAATCCCTATGCTGATAAGTGGAAAAGGTTCTGTTCATGGATTCAGTCTAAAGGAGAGGACACAACACTGCCCTCTCTGCCTCTTATCTAGCCATCACTTCAGCTAGAAGAGTGTCTGAGCTACAAGCACTGATGGCTGTGGAACCCTTCATTATTTTCCATGCTGACAGAGTTTCCCTCAGGACTAACCCTTCCTTTATGTCTAAAGTGGTGTCCAGTGTGGCTCTCAATCAATCTATTCATTTGCCAACCTTCTTCCCTAATCTTCAAAATAAAGGGGAAAGGATCCTGCACTCTTTGGACGTGCACAGACAGCTCAGATTGTACCTTGATAGGACTAAGCCCTTCAGAAAATCTGACCAGCTACTAGTCAGCTTTGCATTTCTCAGGGGAGTCCCTACCAGGGACATCCTGAAGGCTGCTACCTGGAGTTCTGTACACACCTTCACCAAGCATTACCACCTGCCTATCTTTTCCAAATCCAGGGCAGGATTTGCTACAGCAGTCTTGAAGGGCCGACTAGCCAGCCCTAACTCTTCTTGACTGCCTCCATCCTTCTTCAGCTTTGGGAATCCACCCATGTGATGACTGCAACAGTGAAACATGAAGAACATAGTACAGTTGTGTACACGTACCATAAATGTAGATGTTTGAGTGTATTCACTGTTGCAGTCCTGGTTTCCCTCCCTCTAGCCCCCTGTTTCTCTCTCTCTCTCTCTCTCTCTCTCTCTCCTATCTATGGCTATTACTAACCCCTTCTGGGGTGTTGGTATTGGTATTTACTTTTCACCAGTGATGTTTTCCCCACCATAACCTAGCTCCCTATTTGGGGAGCTCCTGACATTTGGGACAAGAAAAACTGATGTAATGACATCGGCTGCCTGTTTTTATACCCCTGACGATCTAATGTCAGTCCTGGAGCGTCAGCGTCTGACACAGAAATACTAAGTCTCTGGTATTCGGGCCCACTGAGGGCTACGTGCAGGCAGATAACCCAAGTGTGATGACTGCAACAGTGAATACACGTGAACATCTACATTTATGGCACGTGTACACAACTGTAAAACCCAACAAGTTCACCAGCAGGACTAGTAGACACAAAATTTATTTCCAGGTTAAGCGCTTTCATCAAAGTAAAATTGACTTCATCAGAACAATATACAAACAGTCATGTGGATTTAAATATGTTACAGTAACACAGGATAGGTTAAAATCCCACCAATCAAACAAAAATCCCTTGAATAAATTAATACCCTAAAAGGCATACACTGTAAAAACTGAACAATCCAATAAAAACATTTCTATGAAAAAAATCACATTTTAAAATCAAACCCTTTCTGCTCTTTCTTTTAAAGCAGGCAAGATGGATATAAAATCATTTAATCCTGGACATAAATTAGCTGCCAAACGAAGCTGCCACATCAATTCCCTTTTGTTTAAAGTGTTTTTCCAATTACCACCCCTGGGGTTTATTTCTATTCTATCCAGTATCCTAAACTTGAATCCAGAAAAATGACTACATATTTTACTATGCCTGAATAAGGCATTAGTTTCTTTTGAATTCTTAATATTATATAAATGTTCATATATCCTGGACCTGAGAGCCCTCTCAGTTTTCCCAACATAAAACCCCGGGCAGGAATTACACTTAGTCAAATAAACTATTTTACTAGTGTGACAGTTACCCTTTTTAAAAAATACTGTGTCCTGGTTTGTATTGTCAAGTTTCAAACTAACAACTGACAAAATAAATCTACACTGTGTACAACAACCGCAGGCTTTGGTAAATTCATTTGATTTTACACTGCTGTTGTTCGTATTACCCTCCAAGGTAAGTTTCAAGTTGCGACCCAGTTTAGTACAGAAATTCGTTTTTTCACCCACTGTTTGTAAAATATTAGGGTCACCCCTAAAAATATTCCAATTCTTGCAAAGGATGTTCCTTATGTCATTGTAATGTGAACTGTATTGCACCACACATGCCTGGGAGAAATTGTAGGAAGAACTCTCTGTTCTTTCATTATTTTTTGTTTTAGAAAGACCTCTACCTAACAAAGGTTGGTATTTCGAACCCCACTCTCTCAAAATCTCTTGTAAAATACCCTCCACAAATTCCAGTGGATAATCTCTCTCCAGAAACATATTCTTAAGGTCACTGAATTCTTTAATGACGTCCTCAAAATGAGAAGTCATTCTAGAAATTCTAGTCACCTGTCCCTTAACAATACTTTTTTTCTGGTATAGTGGGTGATGACTTTGAACATGGAGATAAGAATTACAAAAAGTTTTCTTTCTATACACTTTAGATCTGAAACAACATACATCCTTAATGATAGTGGTATCCAAATAATGGATTTCTTTCTCATTATATTCATAAGTAAATTTCAAATAATGAGTGGTGCTGTTTAGATATTCAATAAAACCAGCAATACTTTCTTTGGTACCCTTCCATAAAATAAAAATATTGTCCAGGTACCTACTGTAAAACAAAATATGCAAGCAGAACCTGCTTTCGAAAATAAATTCCTTCCCCACCCTAGTAAAACAATATTTGCATACACGGGGGTACAGGCTGCCCCCATAGCAACTCCCTTTATTTGTTGGAAGTATTGCCCTTCGAAAAAAATATAATTATTATCTAAAATCAAGGCCATAATTTCACAAACAAGCTGCACACGCTCTGAAGATAATCTAGAATGATCAAACAACATTTTTTCAAAATAATCTAAACCTTCCTCCGTAGGAATACAGGAGAATAAATCTTGCACATCTATTGTCAAAAAATCAGATCAGGATTCCATAAATCCTGCTTAATCTGTCCCAGAAAATCCCAAGAATCTTAAGATGTGGCATACCCTCAACTATATGCTTGACCATCTGGTCCACAAACACTGCCAAATTGTGTGTTTTAGATCCCCCTGCTGCCATAATAGGCCTGAATGGGGGTGATAAAACATCTTTGTGGATCTTAGGGATGCCAAACATGCTAGGTACCTTGGGAAAATTATTTAATAAAAAAGAATGGACTTCCTGACTAATCCTTTGTTCTAATATGTATTCTTCCAAAAACCCATCAATATGCTGATAAGAAATATTAATCTGATTCCTGGATACCTGCAAATAGCTTTCCTCCTGAAACAAAATAGGTTGGATAAGGTTTTTATAATCTTCACTGTCAAAAATTACAATCCTCCCTCCCTTATCTGGGGTCATTATATGAATACTTCTATCGTGTTTTAAAGAAAAAAGTAATTCTTTCTCTTTGGAACTCAGGTTAAAAAATACCTTCTTGTTGTTAGCCCAAAGTTGGTACAACTCTTGCTTAACCACATTCTCAAAACTAGCTACCAAAGGGTGTAAGGGAGGATTGAACACACTATTGTTTCTCAAGACCGTAGATTTATGCCCAATACTATCAGTATTGTTACCAGGAAACAATAATCAAAAAATTATTTTCCTAGTAAACATGTGAATATCAAGCAAAACTTCTGCTATATCTGGTATCCTAGCAGGAACAAATTTAAACCCTTTGGAGAAAAGTGAAAAATATTCTTCAGAAATAACTCTTTCTGTATAGTTGTAAATATTGAATCCTTTAGAGCTAATAATATCAGAATGGAAAGAGTTCCCATCTAATACCTGTCCCTCTCTCCCCTTGTGGTATTGACCCCTGTGGGTGGGGTAATCGGAATTGTAATAATGTTGGACTCCTGGTTGTCTGTTCGCTATTCTTTCTGAGCGTCTTAGGGTGGGAAAATCCTCTTCTACATGAAAACCATCATTAAATGGTTGTTCAAAGGGGGTCCCATTACCAGTTGCTTCTGAATAACCTTCTGAATAACCTCCACAACTGTACTTTTATGCTGCACTGTTTTCTTGTGTGTGATATGAACTTTTGACTGTACTGTCACTTTTTAAAATGTAAAAATTGACTTCAAATTCTATATTCAATAAAACTAGCAAAGCATTATCTAATCTGTAAATGCTTTTCTGTCTGTATCAAGATATTAGTTATGCATTGCAACACTATTACAATAATTGAAAGGTCTTAATTTCTGCTGAAACAAAACAATGTAAAAAAAATAATTTCCCAGATCTGTAACTGAAAACCATTTATTCTGTGAATTAACATGACTATTGTTTCTGGTATACCATGCACATGTGCTTCCAGAATGTTAAGTAAGTATACCAACTTTAAATATAGTACTAGCCTAAAACTGTTACCTTTTTTATTCTTACTGGCCATAAAAGTGCATTGAATTTCCTTTCCAGTCTGTCTTTCCTTTTCTGAGAATAAGATGGTGTTTCTGAAAAATGTGGTAACTTGATTACCTGCACTTCAGCTGTAGTAACTGAACTGGAATTTATATTATGTTTAACCCATGTAAATGTGTGTTTCTGTTTTAGTAGATTCTTCAGATTCTGTACATCATTTGCATAATCTACTGGACACAAATTATTTCAAGTGCCACCTGTGTGCACTACTGTATATTCTGTGCCATTTTTATTTCTCCATAAAATCTTGTTACTGAATTCTAAAACAACATGCAACTCTGACAAAATGTCCATACCTAGTACAGTACTGTTACACTGAGAACTGCTCATTGCTATAACCTTTGACGCTTCAAATCCTGACATAACTACATTTGTGTCCTATGGTAGAGGTCTGCTTGTAACTGAAACTGATGTCCCTGTATTAATCAGTAATTTCTTTTCTGTAAACAATAAAATACTGTTATTTTCTCTCAACCTTAAACAATGATAGATAAATAATCTGGTTTGGTGCTGAACTGCCACACCCTTTATATCTATGCTGAAAATCCTGTTTTATAGAACTAGCAACAGCAACAATGACTTAAGTTATGGCATGCATTTTTTCTTTGTTTTACCCCAAAATCCCAGTAATAACATTGACTTGAGCTATGGTATGCATTTCTTCTTTATTTTGCCTGAAGTCTGTGCATCATTTATGCTGGTGTTTACTTTATCAAATTATCAAAATCTGCGCTCTGATCCCCTCATATCCCCTCAGTGCATTATTTGCACCAAGTTCTGAAAACAATAAACTATAATTTATTATATTCTGAACATCTGTATTTGAAACAGTGTGAACTTGAGACATTGTGAATATTTGCTTTGTGTTTTGTCTGGAAATCTGCATGTTACATAAACTGACTGTTTACATCTGTATTTTCAATACTGTTATTTAATGCTCTATTTTGAATTGCATGTGCTGTAGCATTTACATTGATTTCTGAAAATTGTAAATTAAAATTTGCTACAATTTGCGTGTTATTTATGTGAAACCATACTGACATTAGAAGTTGAATCATACTGTGAATATTGAGAGTGTGTGTCCATTACCTCACTTATTATAGTGTGCGTCTATGTTTTAACCCTTTTGTGTCTTGAAAGATTTAACATTCCTGAACTAATAACTGAAATTTAAATGAATGTTTTAGACTGCTTTACCCAATTTTTAACATTAAACCACACATTTACCTGTACCTTTACTGTAGAAGTACTTTTGGACATATCTGTACAATTTATGTTTACTGATGTATTTAAACCTTTTGGAAATTTACTGTCTGAATTAGCTAGAAAATGCATTGTAATAAAAATGAATGCTGGCATAAGAACAGTTGAACTTGATTTGAGAAGGTGGTCAGGTATCTCACAGCTTTTTTAAACTCTGACTTGTAAGGATTCCCTTGGCTCTGTGATGTCACATTGGAAACATGAAAGTCTGTCATGTGCTTTGGAGATGGTGAAGTTTTCTGATACGTTGCTTTTAACTGGATAATGTTTTTTACACTGGTACTTTGGAGAGACTGAAGTTTTTTGAGACTTTATTGTAGATTCTTTGAAGTAATGTCCTGAAGGAGCACTGCTGCTCTGTAAAATACTCGTAGTCCATTTGCTGAAAGATTTCCAAGGTTGCTATGGTGTTTTGGGGCTTACTTTGACTACAGATATTACTCCACCCCCTCTGAAGGTGCCTTGCCATTGTAAGGATTGAAAGAACTGTAGAATACAGGAAATAACTGGAATGAACTGGAATGAATGTCTTTATTTCATAATTACCCAGAACTGGGCTGAACAGGTGCCAGTCTGTCCTTTGTGTCAAATCTTCTTGTACCTTTCAGAATAAAAGTCTGCATACACTGTAGTTCAGTTAAGAATGTTTTATTATGTATAGTGGAGGTAGATGTCAACAATATCTGAATCAAATCTTAGTGTCTCCCATAACTGTGCTGATAAACAGAAATAGACTGAATTATAATGCCTGCAGCTTTTGCACTCATTATACTGTCCATATACTCAGAATATCAACAGTGCTGATAAACTGAAATAGATTGACTTTCAATGTCTATAGCTTCTGCATTTATTATACCCCAAATTATTTCTTTCCTCCTGAGTAATGCCATTAATATTCTTGAATGCTGGATATTTGACCTGACTTCTACACTCACTCTTTAGTGTCTATACTAAACCTCTGAGGACTGCACTGTAATGACTTTCTGCATATCAGTCCAAACTAACGTCCTCCTATTTCCTAACATCCCTCACTCCTCAGAAAATATTGCTACCTCATTCAACACACACTTCACCCAAACCATACTATCACTAGCTAAACAACACAACCCCCCTCCCCTCCAACCCACACCTTCAACTAGTAATCTCTCCACTGCCTTCTCTTTTTCTCCTGTACCTACATCCAACATAAAAAAACTCTTTTAACTAAACTTAAACCCACCAAATTAGCAGCAGACAACCTCCCAAGTGAATACCTACAAATCGCAGCTGATGCTCTGGCCTACCCAGTATCCATCTTGATTAACCGATCTCTGTCAGAAAGTTACGTTCCCACATTGTGGAAAGTCTCACATATAATTCCCCTCCACAAAGGCGGACCCTCTGCAGAACTAACCAATTACCGCCCCATAGCTATTCTCTCTCCACTCTCCAAAATACTAGAGAGATGCATACACTCTCAGGTCTCACACTACCTCCTTACTAACAACCTCCTTTCCAGTACTCAGCATGGTTTCCGACCAAACCATAGCACCACCACTGCCTTACTCTCCTTTACAAACACTATCCTTCAGCATAAAAACAATGGCTATCTCACCTCTGCTACTTTCCTAGACCTATCTAAAGCATTTGACATGGTCCCACACAAACAACTTATCTCTGTCCTCAATAACCTATCCTTCTCACAATCAGTCACCAACTGGTTTCAGAGTTACCTGTCTGACCGCCAACAATCCGTTGTATGGCAGAATGACATATCTCCCCAACTACCTGTCTCCATAGGGGTTCCCCAAGGATCCATCCTTGGACCCCTACTTTTCTCTGTTTACACCAATAATCTAGCCTCTGCCACCAAACATGGCACACTCATCCAATACGCAGATGACTCTACCATCATCTGCTCAGCCCAGTCCCTACCCAAACTGCAAAAAGTCACACAGGAAGCCTTTTCCTCTGTTGAAACATGGTTATCAAATGCCCAATTAATGCTCAACCCAAACAAAACTAAACTACTCATCTTCCAACCCACCAAACATACTCAAAACAACTCTCACTTTAACATCACAGCAAAAGACAACACCACTATATACCCAACTGAACACACCAAATTGCTAGGAGTGGAAATAGACAATAAACTAAAATTTGACATTCACATATCCATGACCATAAAAAAAGTCCACAAAAAACTAGGAGCATTATACAGAAATAAACAATTTCTCACCAAAGCAGCAAAGATTTCAATAGCAAATTCCCACCTTATCTCCACCCTACTTTATGCCTCTCCAGTATATACCAACCTAAGGCAATGTGATCTAAACAAGCTAGAGACCTGCTACAACAAAATCGCAAAATTCGCCACAGGGGCATCCTACCATAGTCACCACTGTCTCTCACTTGCTGAACTGGGCTGGCTTGAACTCCCTCACCTCCTTCAGTGGTATCAACTCTCACTCACCCACAAACTAGTAAACCATCCACTAAATGTCCCATCCCTCCAGAATCTACTCCAACCCTATCGCACCACCAGACCACTAAGATCCAGCAACAAAAATCACTTGCAGATCACTAAAGCCAATAACTCTGCTGGTGAAGCACTATTCTCTTGCGCCATAGCCAAATTATGGAACTCACTCCCACCCACAATTACCTCCGTACCATCATGCACCAATTTCAAAACTTTATTAAAAGTGCACCTAAAAACATGCTGGCTATGCCCTTGCAACTCCCACTCTAATATCATCCACCCCATCCAACTACTACCTTTCTTTCACCTCCACTAACTACCTTGATGATAGCAAGCTCAGATGCTCATAAGCCTAGTACTTATTATACAGCAGGAACTTCTCATTGTTACATTTGTTAATGCCTGTTATGTACTTCACAGATAAAGATTCTAGTTGTCTGCTGATGTACTATGTTCTTCATCTGTAAATATGTTGTAAGTAATTTCTATGTTAAATTGTTAATCACTATGTAATCCAATGTAACTACTGTCTGTTTATTTTACTGTGGAGCTTTTCTCCCCGGGCCTCTGCTGAAAATGGACCCACGTACAGTCGGACACTCCCGGTCAACAAATTTAAATAAATAAATAAATAAATAAATGTCTGAAATATCTCTCCTAAATAATATTAAAACCCTTTTACTCTGCTACAAGTTTTACATGCTTCTTTAACCTTGGTTCTCAAGCCTATTTGTACTTAATGTACTGTACATTTTGTTAGCACATTTTATTCTTATCAGTATTCTTAACTGAAGGTTGCTGATACATTCCTTTCTATTGAATTTGCATATAAAATGTATACATCTGCTTTAATATGACTGCATTTTAGGTTTGTGCAAAGAGAATACTATATTTATGTCTAACAAACTACATTTAAGTGAAACCTAATTTTATACTCACAAAGCAAAATGCCATTATACAGGCTCAGAAAACCAGTAAGCAAGCAAAGTAGCCCTCTGGTCAATCACAATAAGCAGTCTACGGTTTCCTCGGTGAGTGTCAGCACAGAATGAGACTGGTGTACTTTCCAGTGCCGCTAGAGTGCAGGCCTAACCCCTTTTCATTTTCAATTACTGAAAGAGCCTCGGAGTGCAGTATGTAATCAATTTAAAGAATAATCCAAGCTACAAAAGCAGGAAGCAATCAATTTGCACAGTAACTGAAGCAGGAAACACTTAAAATAGAAGTTCAGAATTCAATAGTTTTAAATGCGTGCAAAAAACAATAGTACTCTAAAATTATTTAAAGTGCACTTTGCTTCTTCCCTCACCAGAAGCAAAAGAGTAGCACTAATGCTAAGCTGCTTCCTGAGAAGTAGTTTTAACCCAGATGTTTATTGGTCCAGTGTACTTGCTGTTGTTATCTCTTAGTAGATAATCCTGGATAGAACCTACAGCAGTTTTATGCAACAGAAAGCCAAGCTGCACAGTGGATCCAATGAGGTTCTCAACAAAACTGCAAGCAAAGCAGTCCCATAAACAAGTCCTGTAAATATTGCCATATCAGAGATCTGCAGGAACCAATGTCTCTCATTTCCTTCTCTCAGCAGGAGCAAAGCAGTAACTTTAATCCCAAACAGGTTCCTAAAATGCATTTCCCAGTCTTTCCAGTGATTGGTGATCCCTAGGAATACAATGAAATAATACTGATGTGCTCCTTCTCTCACCAGGTGCTACACAGAAGCAATAATCCCAAGCTGATTCCTGGGAAGCAGTTCTTAGGCTCATCAATTATTGATAACCTAGTCCCAGATGTTACAGATTTTAAAAATAAGATGGAGAAAAAAGTATGAACACTCTGAAATATGCAGTGTGTACTAACTGAGTGGGATTGTATGAAATAGAAGGTATCTCTGTGTCCAGTAGAATGAGCAAATGAGATGGGATGAGACTGAGGGGATTCTCCAAAGTCAAATTTATAGCAGGGGTGATCAGCTGAAAAGCTAACAAGTTTAAAAGCACAACAGGGATTGGGCAGGTGAGTGAGAAAATTCAAATGCAGTCAGATAGCAGTAGAGTAACACAGCACTTAAGTTTAACAATCATGTAGCTAAATAAGAAATAGCTCCTCCATTAATTAGCAAGATTGGACTTATTTTCAGTGAGTAAATGGAAAAGGAATTATTTTCTAACTGATCCTAACCAAGAACCTTTTAAACTCCAAGAAGAAAAAACTTTGAGATAAAACAAAATTAAAAATACAACTGTAAAATAAGAACAACAGCAACAACAAATAAAAAAACAACGAAAGTATCAAAACCTTAAATGAATAAATGAAATAAATAGATGAAATTACTCGACCACTGTTTGATATTTGTTAATAAAGCTTCCAGGGAGTTATATTTGTGCACGTTGCACTTAAACAGTTTTTCTGCCGGGTCTTATACACAGCTCTGATTTGAACTCTTATCGGTTGTTTTGTCGTTATCTTCCATAACATTATTGGGAGTTTTGTGGCTGTTGGTAAATGTTTTGACATGTCTGTGTATGCATGTCTATTATATATAGATGTACCACATTTACTGCAAAACTGTCTGGGGGTGACTGTAAATATATTAACCGAAAAAGGGCAAAAACACCATACCAGACACATTACTATGCATGTGTCAGGAAACAACCTCGACGCATGGCAATACTGCGTTTAGAAAAAAAATTTAAAAGATATACTATTTCAGGTAAGTAGGACTTACACATCTGTACTATGAATACATTGCCTTACTAGCATATGGATAGATTCCCAAAGCTTACCCAATGTGAAAACAGGAAGGATAAGGGTCCAGAACTCCCTAGAGAATGGTCCTAGCCAAAGCCTGCTCTGGATTTAGAAAAGACATCCAGCTTGTAGTGCTTCATAAGGGTATGGGCAGAGGATGAAGTTGCTGCCTTTAGAATACTTCTGGAGTCCACTTCTTTCCAATACACCAGTGAAGAGGAAAAGGCCCTGGTGGGATGCACCTTTACCTTGATTGGATGACCTTGTCATAGGGAGTGTAACAAAAAACAGTACCATAGGGCAACCAACAAGCAATGGTTTGCATGTAGACAGGTTGACACTTCTTTGCCCCTTTGTAGGAAGCAAAAAGTCTTTCATCCTTCTTGAAGGGTTTAGTTCTGTCAGGGTAGTACCTCAATTGCCAGTGTACATCCAAGGTATGCAGCACCCTCTCTCCCATATTCTAAGGTTCTTGAAAGAACAGAGGGAAATTGATAGACTGACTGAGAGTGAATTCTGAGAACACTTTTAGCATGAAAAAGGAGTTACTTCTTATCATAACCCCTTTCCTATGGTAAGGTTGTCCCACTTTAAGAATGTGCAGCTAAGACACTCGCCTTGGAGATGTCAGAGCAATAAGAAAAACAGTTTTCCATGGTAAGAACTTCAGATCAGCTTGAGTTTCTGGTTCAAAAAGGTGGTAAGGTCAGTCTTTCCAGAAGATAGTTGAAATCCTATAAATGTGAAGTTTGCTTGCAAGGGGGGGTCTCATATGCAGTAATCCTTTCATGAACTGTTTAACCAAAAGAGAAAAAGAAAGGGGGGGGGGTCAGTTGGCAGACGAGTAGAGGTGGACACTAAATGCACCTTAATGGATGCATACGATAACCCATCGTGAAGTAGCTCATACAAATATTTCAAGACCAGAGAGATGTTAATCTCAAGGAACTCTCAGTTTCCATTGAGGTACAACTTAGAAAACCTAATCAATTTATAGACATATGATTTTATAGTAGCAGGTTTGCTGCTCCGCTTTAACATCTTCTGTGCATCCTCATGAGATAAGTACCTAAATGGAGTCAAGAGTGAATCATCCAGGCTGTCAGTTGTAGTTGCTACAAATTAGGGTGCACCAGTCAATACTGAGACTGTGTGAGCAAATTCAGAGTGTGAGGAAGTATGTGGTAGATAGCTTTGTCCAATAGGGTGTAGCCACAATGATCTTTGGCATTTCTTTTTGAACCTTCAGAAGTACCTTGTGAATCAGTGCAAAGGATGAAAAAGCATATAGGAACATTCCCATCCGAGGGAATCAGAATGCATCTGTCCTCAAAAATGGCTGCAAGGATGTCCAGAACAGAATTTCTGCAGCTGCCTGTTTAGAAAGGAGGCAAACAGATCTATTTTGGGCATTCCTCATATCTGTCCTGGAACACGACTGCTCGTGATGGTCTGCTTGGTCTGTCTGCCTCAATGTTTTGCTCTGACAGGATGCGTGATGCCTGAAGAGTCAGAGAATGCTGTATAGCCAGCTCCCAGCTATGACTGCCAGCTGCCACAGAGGGTATGACCTTGTAAACCCTTGTTTGTTGAGGTACCACATTAGTCTGCTGATATCGATATCAACAAGAAGAGGACCCCAGAGTCTATGTGTGGTGAAGGATTTTCAAGGTATGCATCACCTCCAACATTTCCTTGATATTGATGTGGTTCTGTATGTCTTTATGCCCCAAATGGCCTGCACTTGCACTCCCTTTGATACCTCTCCCCAAGCGAATCTTTGGATGAATCTCTCTGGACAGATTTTGCTGGAACAGGTGGGAAGAAATGGAGTCCTGGATTTACACTTTACTGTGTTCTAATCAGACAAAGGGCAACACCGGCAAATGGAATTCCAGGGAATGGAGGTGCTGGGTCCAATCATTTCAGACATACCACTGAATTTTCCTCATGTGGAGATGGGCCAGTGGTATCCTGAGAATCATGGATGCCATCGGTCCTAGAATTTTTAGGAGTTCTTTTGCCAAGGTGATGTTATTCCTGAAGAATTCCTAAAATGCCATCTGGTAAGAATGGATCTTGTTTTTGGGAAGAAAAGCCTTTCTTTTGTTGGTGTCAGAATCATGATTTAAACAAAAAGAAAAACATTTAAAATGCTGTAATCCTACTCAATCACCTCAAATAATCATAAACCCAAAACAAAACTGCAAAACAGCAAGTTTTCCTGTCAAAACTTTCAAATGGACCTTAAAATAAACAGTATAAATCATTCACCGCAGGTAAAATAAATCTTCAAGCACATACAGTTTCCTAATCAGAAAAAAGGAATGGAATACAGTTTGCAAGCACTGACAGAAAAAAAAACAGAAGGAAGAAATAAAACCCAAAAGAGTTTCTTACCTGAGATCAGCAGCTGAAGTGATCAAGAGTAAGAACCAATCTAGCAAGACAACTTTCTCTTACTATGGCACTAGAAAACTGAATGGTCCTGTCTGTGGGTCTACAAGGCAGTCCCATGTACTGCCAAGTGATTGGTCCATCACACCCACAGACACGCAGTGGGAGGGACTCTGGGTTTTGGTATACTGCCAGAGGATGGGTAGCACGGTGCTACTATCCAAATGACAGTAAGGCAGTGTGCTTGTTGAGCATCTGCATAGATATTTTGAGCAGAGCATGTTTACCAATGACAAGTGAAAATTTGTTAGAAGACAAAGTGAGTATTATTTGGGTAATACCATTTCTAGCAATAGAAAAAAAAGTAAAATAATTTTAGAAGTGTACTGACAATGTCTTACTAGTGTAGCTACTGAAAGGCATTACAATTAATGGCTAAAGCAAAAAAAGTCTGTAAAGAAAGGAAATCAGCCTTATTTTTCTATCAAGGAAGAAATGAGTTGTGCCCACAGCTTAATGCTCAGATTGACAAAATAATGGTTCTATTGCAGATGACAAAACTAATGTTGAATACAATACATGATTGACATCTGGGAATGCTAAATTAAAAAGAAAGAGCAAAATATGTACTGTTTGAGTCTGGAGCGTCAAAACAAAAAGAATAATTAGTATTTCTGCTATATGCAGTGCATACTATATCAACAGTCCAAAGTAAGGTGTACTGCCACACTCAGTTGCAAATCATCAGTTTGAGAGTCCAGGGTGTATATTAAATCAGCAAACGCTTAAAATAGCAAACGCTGATTTGTCGACCCTTTAAAAGCGAAACCTTGAAATCCAGAAAACACGGAACAGTGATTTTTTTTTTCCAGGGAAAAAAACAATCGCTGTTCCACATAACAAAAAAAAAAAAACTTCAAAACACTAAATAAACTAGGGGCTTCACCCCCTACTTAAATATACCAACTCGAGATCGCACCACAGTGGAGGAAATGGCGAAGTCCCAAAAACGGTCCAGCGATTTTTTTTTTTCCCTGGAAAAAAATTGCTGTTCCGTGTCTTCGGGATTTCATGCTTTCATTTTTAAAGGGTCGATAAATCAGCATTAACTATTTTAAGTGTTCACTGATTTAATATAGACCCGAGAATCCATGCATATCATATGTGTTCAGATTTATCCAATCTTCCTGGAATGATCAGACTGACAAAGACAACATGTGCAGGACTGTTAATGGCATTAAATATTGTATTTTCAAGATGGGATACTTGATGTGTTTATATCTGAGATTGGGACACAATATTTGAGTCAGAAATTTGAAGATTTGTCCATAATATCCTCAGTCCAGTGCATGAGTGGAAAGAATTTTAAGGACAGTGAAGAGCCCCGTATAAAATGACTTTAGGTTTGTCATCTGGTACTTGTGGAATAGAGGAATACCCACTGCAAGGGCTCAGTCTCTCAACATCTCAACTGTTGATGGGCAAAAGGTTGAAGA